>NC_073692.1:397319950-397477225 GCF_029784155.1 Uranotaenia lowii | reverse complement strand
TCATTTTTGTCATTTTTGTCATTTTTGTCATTTTTGTCATTTTTTGTCATTTTTGTCATTTTTGTCATTTTTGTCATTTTTGTCATTTTTGTCATTTTTGTCATTTTTGTCATTTTTGTCATTTTTGTCATTTTTGTCATTTTTGTCATTTTTGTCATTTTTGTCATTTTTGTCATTTTTGTCATTTTTGTCATTTTTGTCATTTTTGTCATTTTTGTCATTTTTGTCATTTTTGTCATTTTTGTCATTTTTGTCATTTTTGTCATTTTTGTCATTTTTGTCATTTTTGTCATTTTTGTCATTTTTGTCATTTTTGTCATTTTTGTCATTTTTGTCATTTTTGTCATTTTTGTCATTTTTGTCATTTTTGTCATTTTTGTCATTTTTGTCATTTTTGTCATTTTTGTCATTTTTGTCATTTTTGTCATTTTTGTCATTTTTGTCATTTTTGTCATTTTTGTCATTTTTGTCATTTTTGTCATTTTTGTCATTTTTGTCATTTTTGTCATTTTGTCATTTTTGTCATTTTTGTCATTTTTGTCATTTTTGTCATTTTTGTCATTTTGTCATTTTTGTCATTTTTGTCATTTTGTCATTTTTGTCATTTTTGTCATTTTTGTCATTTTGTCATTTTTGTCATTTTTGTCATTTTTGTCATTTTTGTCATTTTGTCATTTTGTCATTTTTGTCATTTTTGTCATTTTTGTCATTTTTGTCATTTTTGTCATTTTTGTCATTTTTGTCATTTTTGTCATTTTTGTCATTTTTGTCATTTTTGTCATTTTTGTCATTTTTGTCATTTTTGTCATTTTTGTCATTTTTGTCATTTTTGTCATTTTTGTCATTTTTGTCATTTTTGTCATTTTTGTCATTTTTGTCATTTTGTCATTTTTGTCATTTTTGTCATTTTTGTCATTTTTGTCATTTTTGTCATTTTTGTCATTTTTGTCATTTTTGTCATTTTTGTCATTTTTGTCATTTTTGTCATTTTTGTCATTTTTGTCATTTTTGTCATTTTTGTCATTTTTGTCATTTTTGTCATTTTTGTCATTTTTGTCATTTTTGTCATTTTTGTCATTTTTGTCATTTTTGTCATTTTTGTCATTTTTGTCATTTTTGTCATTTTTGTCATTTTTGTCATTTTTGTCATTTTTGTCATTTTTGTCATTTTTGTCATTTTTGTCATTTTTGTCATTTTTGTCATTTTTGTCATTTTTGTCATTTTTGTCATTTTTGTCATTTTTGTCATTTTTGTCATTTTTGTCATTTTTGTCATTTTTGTCATTTTTGTCATTTTTGTCATTTTTGTCATTTTTGTCATTTTTGTCATTTTTGTCATTTTGTCATTTTTGTCATTTTTGTCATTTTTGTCATTTTGTCATTTTTGTCATTTTTGTCATTTTTGTCATTTTTGTCATTTTTGTCATTTTTGTCATTTTGTCATTTTTGTCATTTTTGTCATTTTTGTCATTTTTGTCATTTTTGTCATTTTTGTCATTTTTGTCATTTTTGTCATTTTGTCATTTTTGTCATTTTTGTCATTTTTGTCATTTTTGTCATTTTTGTCATTTTGTCATTTTTGTCATTTTTGTCATTTTTGTCATTTTTGTCATTTTTGTCATTTTTGTCATTTTGTCATTTTTGTCATTTTTGTCATTTTTGTCATTTTTGTCATTTTTGTCATTTTTGTCATTTTTGTCATTTTTGTCATTTTTGTCATTTTTGTCATTTTTGTCATTTTTGTCATTTTTGTCATTTTTGTCATTTTTGTCATTTTTGTCATTTTTGTCATTTTTGTCATTTTTGTCATTTTTGTCATTTTTGTCATTTTTGTCATTTTGTCATTTTTGTCATTTTTGTCATTTTTGTCATTTTTGTCATTTTTGTCATTTTTGTCATTTTTGTCATTTTTGTCATTTTTGTCATTTTGTCATTTTTGTCATTTTTGTCATTTTTGTCATTTTTGTCATTTTTGTCATTTTTGTCATTTTTGTCATTTTTGTCATTTTTGTCATTTTTGTCATTTTTGTCATTTTTGTCATTTTTGTCATTTTTGTCATTTTGTCATTTTTGTCATTTTTGTCATTTTTGTCATTTTTGTCATTTTTGTCATTTTTGTCATATTTGTTATTTTTGTCATTTTTGTCATTTTTGTCATTTTTGTCATTTTTGTCATTTTTGTCATTTTTGTCATTTTTGTCATTTTTGTCATTTTTGTCATTTTTGTCATTTTTGTCATTTTTGTCATTTTTGTCATTTTTGTCATTTTTGTCATTTTGTCATTTTTGTCATTTTTGTCATTTTTGTCATTTTTGTCATTTTTGTCATATTTGTCATTTTTGTCATTTTTGTCATTTTTGTCATTTTTGTCATTTTTGTCATTTTTGTCATTTTTGTCATTTTTGTCATTTTTGTCATTTTTGTCATATTTGTCATTTTGTCATTTTGTCATTTTTGTCATTTTTGTCATTTTTGTCATTTTTGTCATTTTTGTCATTTTTGTCATTTTTGTCATTTTTGTCATTTTTGTCATTTTTGTCATTTTTGTCATTTTTGTCATTTTTGTCATTTTTGTCATTTTTGTCATTTTTGTCATTTTTGTCATTTTTGTCATTTTTGTCATTTTTGTCATTTTTGTCATTTTTGTCATTTTTGTCATTTTTGTCATTTTTGTCATTTTTGTCATTTTTGTCATTTTTGTCATTTTTGTCATTTTTGTCATTTTTGTCATTTTTGTCATTTTTGTCATTTTTGTCATTTTGTCATTTTTGTCATTTTTGTCATTTTTGTCATTTTTGTCATTTTTGTCATTTTGTCATTTTTGTCATTTTTGTCATTTTTGTCATTTTTGTCATTTTGTCATTTTTGTCATTTTTGTCATTTTTGTCATTTTTGTCATTTTGTCATTTTTGTCATTTTTGTCATTTTTGTCATTTTTGTCATTTTTGTCATTTTGTCATTTTGTCATTTTTGTCATTTTTGTCATTTTTGTCATTTTTGTCATTTTTGTCATTTTTGTCATTTTTGTCATTTTGTCATTTTTGTCATTTTTGTCATTTTTGTCATTTTTGTCATTTTTGTCATTTTTGTCATTTTTGTCATTTTTGTCATTTTTGTCATTTTGTCATTTTTGTCATTTTTGTCATTTTTGTCATTTTTGTCATTTTTGTCATTTTTGTCATTTTTGTCATTTTTGTCATTTTTGTCATTTTGTCATTTTTGTCATTTTGTCATTTTTGTCATTTTTGTCATTTTTGTCATTTTTGTCATTTTTGTCATTTTTGTCATTTTTGTCATTTTTGTCATTTTTGTCATTTTTGTCATTTTTGTCATTTTTGTCATTTTTGTCATTTTTGTCATTTTTGTCATTTTTGTCATTTTTGTCATTTTTGTCATTTTTGTCATTTTTGTCATTTTTGTCATTTTTGTCATTTTTGTCATTTTTGTCATTTTTGTCATTTTTGTCATTTTGTCATTTTGTCATTTTTGTCATTTTTGTCATTTTGTCATTTTTGTCATTTTTGTCATTTTTGTCATTTTTGTCATTTTTGTCATTTTTGTCATTTTGTCATTTTTGTCATTTTTGTCATTTTTGTCATTTTTGTCATTTTGTCATTTTTGTCATTTTTGTCATTTTTGTCATTTTTGTCATTTTTGTCATTTTTGTCATTTTTGTCATTTTTGTCATTTTTGTCATTTTTGTCATTTTTGTCATTTTGTCATTTTTGTCATTTTTGTCATTTTTGTCATTTTGTCATTTTTGTCATTTTTGTCATTTTTGTCATTTTTGTCATTTTTGTCATTTTTGTCATTTTTGTCATTTTTGTCATTTTTGTCATTTTTGTCATTTTTGTCATTTTTGTCATTTTTGTCATTTTGTCATTTTTGTCATTTTTGTCATTTTTGTCATTTTTGTCATTTTTGTCATTTTTGTCATTTTTGTCATTTTTGTCATTTTTGTCATTTTTGTCATTTTGTCATTTTTGTCATTTTTGTCATTTTTGTCATTTTTGTCATTTTTGTCATTTTTGTCATTTTTGTCATTTTTGTCATTTTTGTCATTTTTGTCATTTTTGTCATTTTTGTCATTTTTGTCATTTTTGTCATTTTTGTCATTTTTGTCATTTTTGTCATTTTTGTCATTTTTGTCATTTTTGTCATTTTTGTCATTTTTGTCATTTTTGTCATTTTTGTCATTTTTGTCATTTTTGTCATTTTGTCATTTTTGTCATTTTTGTCATTTTTGTCATTTTTGTCATTTTTGTCATTTTTGTCATTTTTGTCATTTTTGTCATTTTTGTCATTTTTGTCATTTTTGTCATTTTTGTCATTTTTGTCATTTTTGTCATTTTGTCATTTTGTCATTTTTGTCATTTTTGTCATTTTTGTCATTTTTGTCATTTTTGTCATTTTTGTCATTTTTGTCATTTTTGTCATTTTTGTCATTTTTGTCATTTTTGTCATTTTTGTCATTTTTGTCATTTTTGTCATTTTTGTCATTTTTGTCATTTTTGTCATTTTTGTCATTTTTGTCATTTTTGTCATTTTGTCATTTTTGTCATTTTTGTCATTTTTGTCATTTTGTCATTTTTGTCATTTTTGTCATTTTTGTCATTTTTGTCATTTTTGTCATTTTTGTCATTTTTGTCATTTTTGTCATTTTTGTCATTTTTGTCATTTTTGTCATTTTTGTCATTTTGTCATTTTTGTCATTTTTGTCATTTTTGTCATTTTTGTCATTTTTGTCATTTTTGTCATTTTTGTCATTTTTGTCATTTTTGTCATTTTTGTCATTTTTGTCATTTTTGTCATTTTTGTCATTTTTGTCATTTTTGTCATTTTTGTCATTTTTGTCATTTTTGTCATTTTTGTCATTTTTGTCATTTTTGTCATTTTTGTCATTTTGTCATTTTTGTCATTTTTGTCATTTTTGTCATTTTGTCATTTTGTCATTTTTGTCATTTTTGTCATTTTTGTCATTTTGTCATTTTTGTCATTTTTGTCATTTTTGTCATTTTTGTCATTTTTGTCATTTTTGTCATTTTTGTCATTTTTGTCATTTTTGTCATTTTTGTCATTTTTGTCATTTTTGTCATTTTTGTCATTTTTGTCATTTTTGTCATTTTTGTCATTTTGTCATTTTTGTCATTTTTGTCATTTTTGTCATTTTTGTCATTTTTGTCATTTTTGTCATTTTTGTCATTTTTGTCATTTTTGTCATTTTTGTCATTTTTGTCATTTTTGTCATTTTGTCATTTTTTTGTCATTTTTGTCATTTTTGTCATTTTTGTCATTTTTGTCATTTTGTCATTTTTGTCATTTTTGTCATTTTTGTCATTTTTGTCATTTTGTCATTTTTGTCATTTTTGTCATTTTTGTCATTTTTGTCATTTTTGTCATTTTTGTCATTTTTGTCATTTTGTCATTTTTGTCATTTTTGTCATTTTTGTCATTTTTGTCATTTTTGTCATTTTGTCATTTTTGTCATTTTTGTCATTTTTGTCATTTTTGTCATTTTTGTCATTTTTGTCATTTTTGTCATTTTTGTCATTTTTGTCATTTTTGTCATTTTTGTCATTTTTGTCATTTTTGTCATTTTTGTCATTTTTGTCATTTTTGTCATTTTTGTCATTTTTGTCATTTTTGTCATTTTTGTCATTTTTGTCATATTGTCATTTTTGTCATTTTTGTCATTTTTGTCATTTTTGTCATTTTTGTCATTTTTGTCATTTTTGTCATTTTTGTCATTTTTGTCATTTTTGTCATTTTTGTCATTTTTGTCATTTTTGTAACTATTGTCAAACATGGATGTCGAATGTAATTTTTTTTCTTTTTAAAAAAAAGCCAAATTTGTTAATCTTTTCATTTTGTTAATTTTTGACTTTTTTCGGAAATTTGTCATATTTGTCATTTTTGTTTTATTTGACATAATTGACAGTTTTGTTATAACTTTTTTTATCTAAATTTTGCCAATTTTGTCAAATTTTATGATTTTGTCTTTTTATTTATATCTCCCCCATGGAGATTTTTTTCCAAGGTCACTGAATTTTTTTCTCGTCTTTGGTTTCCGAATAAAATGTTTTGAAAATAGTGAGAAATCATTTTAGAAATTTTCTTGCACTTTTCTGACAAAACTGAAAAATAACAAAAAATAAATTTCCCAAAACCGCAATTTGACTCTGAGAAAAAAGGAATAGTAGGTTTTTGTTTGTTTCTTTTCATCATTCTTTATCATACAGGAAATTTGACGAATTTTATGAGAAGTTTTGAAACAGTGCGACCATAATAACACAGATGAGAAAAACTCTTTCCATCCGATGAAAATTATGAACAGTTATCATTGGACATCTAGCCTTTGGGCAAAAACTTAATCGACAAAATCCAGAGACAGCAAATTCCTTTACGAAAAACCAACAAAACTGGTCAAAACGTCGGTGTTTCTAAAAGCCAATCGTTGGAAGACCGGAAAAAACTTAATTTTTACAAGAAAAACACAGTTTGTAACCTTTGCCATTTCAACGGTCTAATAAGAAAAAGAGAAACACAATTTGTAACTTTTGTCATTTCCACGACCAACTGTGCCAAATTTGAAACTTTCAACTATAAAACCAGCTCTGAGAAAATTTCTACTTAGGCCAAAACAAACATTAAATTCTTTTTTTGCCAACCCCGCCATTTTCCGAAAATTCCGAAGGGGGGAGAATAAAGTTGAAACTCAAGACATCAAGACGAAATTTTCTAATCAACTCTTCAATTGAAAATGAAAAAAGAAATGTAAATGATGTTTACTATTAATCAACAATTATAATCACTTCGATAAACAATTTTTAATCATTCATGATTGAATTTTGAACTCATCTGATTTTTTTAGAATTCGGATTTTATTTAATTTTTTAATCTGGTTTTATAATTATAATTAATGCATATTTTCTTCTGTGAACTGATTCTTTTGTCCGGAGCGTTAAATTCTGGTTTTATTCGAAATATATTTTCTGGTGGTTCGAGAATACAGCTTTCAAATTTTTACTACACCACTTCAAATTTCTAATTCAGAATAAAGAACATCATTTGTTATTCTTTCGTGTTTGTGTGATGGTAATAACTATGAAAATGGTTTAAGAAATATTTTCCTTATTTATTGTGCATTTTTGGTTTTTTTTAATTATTTATAGCTGAACTAGAATTTCGGAGCCCCTCCCACATGAATGGATCCTTCGCAGGGGCCTGATGAGAGCATTACTTTCATGGGTTTTCTATCGAAAACAAAATATTTTAACTTTTTTACAATTATTTTGAAACAAACACTTCTCGGTCGAGTCTTAGAAAGCAACAAGAGAGCAACAACGAGAAATCATTGCTTGGTTATTTAGTCCAGTGTACTAAGCGATGATTTATCATTGTAAAACGATATTTAATGAGATCTTTTTCGTGAAAAAATTACTTAAAATGTAAACATTTGAGAAATGGTTTATGATTCCTTGTGTTGGAAGTTGGAACATAACAGCCATAATTAATATTGGTACAACATCACGAGAAATTCTAAGGTAATCTTTGTTAAATCTTATAGCAAACAAGTGAGCCAGACATTTCATACTTGTAAGCTTCTTGATTTTAAAAAATTTGATTGGCTCTGTAAACAATCAGCAAAACATGTTAGGTTGCATAGAGAGTTATTGCCATTTGAAATGTTGCTTGCATATTTGGAACACATAATTAACTTTGATTACCTACCTTAAGTTACCTCATAAAAAAAGAGTGAATTAGCGTCAATACAATGAAGGATTACATCAAGGTTTTAAAATAAATAACCCCTGAAGTTGCAAAACACAATTTTTCATGTTCTGGAAAATGATAAATCGGAAAAAAACCCTTATGCAAAAAAAAAAATAGATGCTTTCTTGTTTCTTTGTGTAAGTTATACTCAACTGCATATATCACTGTAGCATATTCATAACCACTTTATGAGGGAGTCGGAGAAACCTTTGTTGGGCCTTATGGTAATTGCAGTGGTGCAGACATTTCGTACTTGTTCACATGTAGGAGCAATGATATATTTGATTAGTGTGATAAAAATAGCTAGAAAAGAAAACATCGCAAATCTAACCCAAAGTGTCAGTCAGCGGTGTGAATTATTGCCATTTTAAACGGTGTATGCGTATTTAAATCAGAGCATTGCGGATTAATGGTATCGAATGAAAAGGATTGAGTAAATAAAATCCAGTTACCGACATAATCTTTAAAGATTAAGCATGCATGAAATCATGTTTTGCACAGTGGGTATGAAATTGATAACCCTTTGCTATTGTAGGAAATCATGCGATGTTCAAATCAAATAAATCAAGCTAAAACAAGAATAATCATTTGATAGTTGCAGTTTCTTTATATTTCACGACAGATTTTTGTCCAAATGCTCTGGAAAGTTTGATTTCGACAATAGTTCTCTCAACTAAAAATCCATATTTGGGATCCATCTGAATGAACGCCAGCAGTTTCGACTGCAATTCTCAGCTTTATGGTGGACCTTCGGTGCCGAAGCAAGTAATAGCCTGAATGACCATTATTTATTGCTTTCCACTCTGATGACTTCTACCGAAATGAAAAGAAACGCTAAACGTTTTCCAAAACCAGCGAGCTAGTCCGAAGGTCCAAATAACCAAGCCCAGAGGAAACCTTCGAAGATACATAGTTAAGGGCTTATAAACTGACCACCCCCTTTGAATTGTTTCATTGTTCATTCCACCGAAATGAAGTCTTTCCTGCGTAAAATAGGTAGCCACGCATCTCACTCTCTATCTATTTTTTCGTTTTTGCCTTACTATTTAATGGCCCACTCCAATAATTCTTCGCACACTGGCTGGCCGGCTTTTGTTAAGGTGTAACCATCCTCCGCTGTCGCTAATGATTTACGACTTGCATTTCTAAAATCCATTACTCTAATCCACAGCTCCGGTTGACCACTTTATCACCCAGTCCAGCACATTTCAAGCGATTCGATGGTCCGTCGTTAGAGGCTCTAAGAGTCGTCTTTCGGAGGAAGGCCTTCCAGCATAAATTTCCTCCTTCCATCCCCTTAAAACAGATTCCACCATTGATCATCAGGTGGCGCCGCTTTAGGAAGCGGAAGGGAAAAGTGAGAAAGGGTGCAGAAGCTAGAGGGGGTGATCCCACATTAGATGGTTGAGTAATTTGTTGTTCGGACTCACCTCACCCGAAAATAGTCGTCATCGTCGCGTTCCAGCAGTCGTTAAAAATTAATTAGTTTTGCAACACTAATGGTTGCACTCGGATAATTGCCGGCGATCTTTCGAAAGTAGTTACTCGCGGCAGCGCGGCACCATTACTTTGACAGGTCACTGTGTCTATTTTTCCTTTTTCTATCTCGGTCCTTCTCTATCTATCTTTCTCTCTCCCTGAATCGGATGGGTTACGCGACAATCACAGCTAGTGGTGCCACAGCGCCGATGCCTTTAAAATTGATTACAATTACAATGTAACCATCGTTGTAGCAATTTGTTGATCCACTAGAGGCCGAGAAGCACTTATGCGGAAGGAGAATTTAGTCGCTCTCTGTTTGAGTTACAGCTGTGCTGTTTGGTTGTCTACTACTCAACTGATGCTACATGAGGTGTTTGGGGATAGTTTGGAACGAATTGAAAAACTTTTTTTTTTGTTTCGATTATAGTCGTTTTACCATCTTTTTGGCATTCGCGACTTTATCAACGTTACAGTTGGCGGAAAGTTATTGAAAAACTTATCCGGTACAACTGTGTTCGATGTTTGCTCTTGGGCTCGAACTCACGGACATCTGCTCAGGAAGCAACTGACTTACCAACTGAGCTATATCTCAAGCCCTCGAATTGAAAAACGTCTTAACCCATTATTGAGCGATTCCATTTAACAGATGTGGATGGATTTTCACATTTGCTTCCGGGTATTTGAAATCATTTACTGAATCATCAGTAGGGTGCTCTAGCGTTTTTGTTAATACAGTAGTCGGCAACCACTGCCATCAGATTTTGTACAGCCACCTTGTCCACTTTCTTCACCGCAGAAAGCCAGTTTGCATTGAACTGCTGCTCGTCCTAAGCGGTTTTTTTGCCCTTCTTTAGGTTCCGCTTGACAATAGCCCAGTATTTTTCAATTAGGCAGAGCTCTGGCGTGTTCTTGTTCTTGTACCACCTGCACGTTATTGGCGGCGTATCACTCCATAGCCTTTTAACCGTAAGGCAACAGACGAACACTCTTTCACGTAAATTTCTTGGTTGACAGTCCCGGAAGCTATGAAAATGCTGCTTTTCAAGCCACAGGTACAGATGGCTTGCCAAACCAGGCATTTCTTCGCAAACTTAGACAGTTTCATGTGCTTGAAAATATCTGCTACCTTTCCCTTTCCCCTTTTGCCGTATAAAACTCCTGTCCCGGAAGCTGCTTGTAGTCGGCTTTGACGTAGGTTTCGTCGTCCATTACCACGCAGTCAAACTTCGTCAGCATCGTATTTTGTTTATCATCGCGATTTGGAGTCACTACCTTTTTGTAAGTCGAAAGTCCGGCTCGTTTTATGGCTCGATGCACGGTTGTAGACGATACACCCAGCTTATTTGTGGGATCTCGGAGAGAGAGGTTAGGGTTTCGCTTGAAACTACCGGCAACTCTCTTTGTCTTCTCAGCAGCTTCCGGTTTTCGATTTCCCCCCGATCCAGACTTCCTGGCTGTCGACAAGCGTTCCTCAAACAATTTAATTACACTTGTAACGGTTGATAGCGATTTTGCCAGCTTTGCGTGCGAGTAGCTTGGATTTTCGCGATGCGCGAACAAAATTTTGATACGCTGCTCTTCTTCCTTGGACGGCATTTTGACAACTGAAGAGCGAATTCCAAAATCAAAATAGGAGCAACATTCTACATACACACACACACCTTCAAAATAAGGGGTGTTCAGGTTTTTTAAATGCAAAATTGAAAGAAATACGTCAAGTTGATATTGACCAAATTTTGACCATATCACCCTTTAGTTGACACTAGATTGTAGCATTGGAAACAATTCGCAGGAAATTTGTAACTTGGTTGCAATTTTTTTTCAAGAAGTGTACACTCCTTTCACAGAGATTGACCGAGATAGAGGATACTTTTCGTTCATTCTAGATTTAGCGAATGATATTCAAGTCAATGAGATCTACAATAATGTTTTCAAAAGACTGAGAAAATATTATGCTTCTGAAGAAGTTGGGCGGGATGGACCTTCCCCATGTTTCCTTAAAACCTAGCGACCGAGTTGACCTACCCTCCTCTGATTCTTTTTGATAAATCGTTAAAAGTACCGGAGAAATAGCTATTTTGTCTCTTTGAATCAATCAAAACTGAAAAAAGAATTTAAACAAGTTTAAAATGTTAGAACGAGCCATTTACATGGTTTCTTCAAAGAGCGTTCTATTTACTGCGTAAAATCTTCTAGAGTTCGTTACATATGTTTTCAATGCCATGGGCAAAGGTTTTAATGTTTAGGTTATTTATATCGACTTTTGCAAAACCTTTGATCGCATTGACATTCCTTTTTCAATCTTCAAAAAAAAAATTGGCTTTCATCCAAATTTAGTCTCTTGGTTACAGTACTACTTAGTCGATTGAACACAACTCGTTTGTTCTCAAACGAATTATCCAAATCTGTTGTTGTGACTTCTGGTGTGCCTCAGGGACCTCATTTAGGACCTCGTTTTTTCATATTGTTCGTGAGTGACTTTTTCTTTATCCTGAAATTGATTGGTACTCAGTATACGCTGATAATATTTAACTATTTCTGAAAATAAAAACAACCGAAGATGTTGAAACATTTCAAAACGAATCATTTTTTTTTGTACAGTGCAACAATAGTCTACTTAAAATAAATGTTAAAAATATAATTGTATATAATTCTTATTGATATAGGACCTCTTAGTAAACGTAGAGAATTTTCTCAAATTGCGTGATGTTGTTATACAAAAAATGAACAGTCCTGAATAACTATCAAATCTCAATTTTTGGCGTATCCTCCCGTTCGTTAAAAAACACACATTTATTCAACATTAAACCTTTGCAAAATATCAACCTATCAATCAAATGAAGTTGTAGACAAAATAACAACAAAACAAGGCATTTAACAACTTTTTACAACAACAAAACAATAGCTTACAAAAGTTTTAAGTAGTTTCAAGTGCTGTAGTCTACAAAGTTTTACTTTATAATTAAAAAAAAAAGTACTGCTACGAAACAGTTGAACACCAACAACTAAACGTTTTATATTATTTGAATCTCTACAAAAAATTTTCGTTGTTTTCTGATATTGTGTCGAGTTTTTTCTCTCTTCTAATAGAATAATCAACCTCTTGTGTGGAACAAAAAAAACTTCAAAAATATAAAATTTGAGTAGAAATTACGACGGTTACGTTTGCGTTAAAAGAGAAACACATTTTGTGATCCACATATCTGAGAAATGACTTTTTTGGAGGTTTTGGAGGAGTAGGATTCGGAACAACACTCCGTAGGCCGCATTGAGGACAGTGATCGCTCAGTAGTTTTCACAGTCCAATTTGTCGCTCTTGTAGTAGATAAGGCATATTAACCCCTCTATCCACTCCTCCGGTAGTTGTTTTATGTTCCAGATCCGGACGATCAACCAGTGTATGCAATCGGAAAAACTTGTCCGGGCCCATTTTGATGAGTTCAGCTGCAATGCCATTAATGCCAGCAGACTTGTTGCTATTAAGCTGGCGAATGGCTTCCTTAACTTCACTCATCGTTGAGAGTGGCTCCTCTACGTCGTTCACTACGCCGGTGATGTACCCCACAATCTTGATCTCCTGTATGGGCGCCGTTCAGGTGTTCATCGAAGTACTGCTTCCACCTTTTGATCACCTCACGATTGTTCGTCAGGAATCCTTCATCCTTATCCCGATACATTACGATTTGCGGCACAAAGCCTTTACGGGATACGTTGAGCTTCTGATAGAGCTTTCGTGTTTCCTCCTCGAGCTCCTCCTCCTCTTGGCGGCGCTTAACCTGCTGGAATTTTTGGACTCGCTGCCTTTCAGCCTTCTTTGCACTATTGCCGCCCGCACTGCGTTCTTTTAGCCCATAGCCCTCCTACACTCCATGTCGAACCTATCGTTCTGTCGTCAAGTTCGTTTCACATGCCCGATGATGCTCTCTGAAACGGTGTTGATGGCTGTCTTGATGATATCCCATCATTCCTCGAGAGAGGCTTCGTCAAGCTCGTCCTTTGCCGGCAGCGCTGCTTCGAGCGATTGAGCATAGTCTGCCGTGACCGCAGGTTGCTTCAGAAAATTACGTAAATTACGATTTTACAGAATATAATATTAGACAACTTCTCCAACTAGGAAATTGTAAAGCCTGGTATTTTTCTAAACCTCTCACCTCGTGTCGATATTCCACAATGTATGCTTTACATATATTAACAGAGATAATACTTAAAGAATTTTCAAAAAACAAAATTTGGCACCCCTGCAATAGTCATTCAAAAAAATAAAAAAATGAAGTGCTCAATTATGCGTACGAGAGCATTCATTAATGCAAACTGTGTTGGATTCGCACGGTCGGGTAAAACTTTACCAAATGCCATATGACTGAGACCTCACCCCGGAGTATGTTGGGATTGATATGTGTAAGGCGGCCGGCGTCACCTTCCTTCTACAGTTCCATTCCCTGTTTAACCCTTTCCGAGCCCTCGAAGCAACTGACAGTTGGATGCGAATCGGGTGCGGTGAAAAGTTTTTGGTTTCGAATGTGGCGGGGTGGCTGACTGCAATTGGTTGACATTGTAGGCTGAACATAATATTAACGGAGCTCAATGGGCTCGACTCGTCGCGGTATCGAGAAAACTGTGCCACTTGAATAATAATTAATTACATCTTGTACCTTCCTACGAGTTCGTCGGGGGAAAACGTCTGCCTCTAATTGGACAATTGCAGTCATTTCCATGTAATCAGCATATTATTTTGTCGTCGTCGGTCGTGCGCTTTGATATGCTCTATTACAACAACAATGTTTTGTGAGGAGTGAGGAGCTTAATCAGTTGGTTGGCGGTTGGCTTCGGATCAGATTGAATGCGGGAAAGCCACCTCCCATGATGATGCTCAATGATTTTTGGGAATATGAATGAAATAGTTATGCCAAGCTAATAAGATAACCATATGTGGATTTTTCAAACAGCCTATAGCTAAGCCTAAAACTAAAAAAAATTAATAACGTATACTAGTAATGTTTTTTGGCTTTTGATATCTCTTCACATTTTTGAATACCTACATATATTTGAAACTGCTGAAAAAGTTAACAAAGAGACCACAACAAAATTAATCCAAATGATTTACATTACAGTATAATTCGTGACGACATGCCCACTTTACAGCAAACACGAATGTCCACAAGAACAGCAGCAGCAGCATGCAGCATACATATGAGTTATTGATATGTTGATTTTATGTTAATTCTAATTAGATTTATTGTTTCGTGATCGAGCACACACGACTTGAAACGATGGAAACAAAGCATAAATGGAAGGCATAAACACCGCGGCATCAGTCCAATGCCCTTTAAGTCATCCGTTATTATAAGGTAGAGTTTTTTTTCTATTTTATTTTATTTCCCAATGGCTGATGCTCAATTTTATGCAAGTGATTCAGAGGACCTTTTGTTGCGGCACACCTACGCCTGTCTAAGCCTTATGATTTATGTGTAACAGAGTGGCAGCTAAAATAGTCTTGGCAAAGACAAACCAAATGGAAAAAATCTGTGTAAAATTTCATGATGATTATGATAAAAATGATAAAAATGATAAAAATGATAAAAATGACAAAAATGACAAAAATAACAAAAATGACAAAAATGACAAAAATGACAAAAATGACAAAAATGACAAAAATGACAAAAATGACAAAAATGACAAAAATGACAAAAATGACAAAAATGACAAAAATGACAAAAATGACAAAAATGACAAAAATGACAAAAATGACAAAAATGACAAAAATGACAAAAATGACAAAAATGACAAAAATAACAAAAATGAGGGGAAAAAGAATTTCGTGCTTACTGAAAATTTCCAGCATCAGAACATTAAATTTCGTAGGAAGACATCAACGAAAACTGTAAATTGTACGCCGATTTGAATCATTGAATGTCACACCAACACTATGAGTGGTTTTCGGTTATTCGTTGATTCGTGACACTCCGGTAAATTATTGACACTCATCCTGGCCCGAGTGCTTCAATTCGAATTCCGAAAACCGGAAACGAAACTGTTTGAACCGAAATAATTTCGAGCCAAACAAATTAATTAAACGAACGATTCTTCCAGCCAGGGAACCAAACTGGGTATATTCACTCCAGTTAGGATGCTTTCGGGGAAACCACAACTTTCAGGAACCAAACCAGTCGGCCCCGGAAAAGCAATAATTTGGCTGCTGCCACCTTCCGATTTTCGGGGTTTCTGTAGTTGTTTCGGCACACTTCCGTTTTCTGCATTTCACCCGAAATACCTAACAACCTTGTGCGCAATCAAAAATTCCCGTCCGTTCGAATTGTGTTCGTGTGGTTTTGAAATTAAATTCGCTCTAGCGCGCATTTTAGACGAATGCGAATTATTGGGAGCGGAAACTGGAACACTGCGGTTAGGATCCAGGTTCAAATTCTTCGAAAATTGGAGCATGTTATATGAGTTGAGTAGAAAATGAGATTAAAATTGTGTTGAACCTTATACAAGAACTTTTCCTGAGTTTATTGAGCAGTCCAATTTCATGATACGAAGAAATTAAGGTGAAACAAAATGACATAGACATTTCTTTTATGTTTTGAAAGATGGAGACTGCACTTCAAAAAAGACCATTTATTTATTCAAATGCTCAATTAAACACAATTCAAAAATCAAAATTTAAAAGAATTTTGCAATAATGAAATCAAAATTGATAAAATTCTTAAAAATTGTTAAAATTGTTGAAAGCGTCTAAATTGTCAAAATTGTCAAAATTATAAAAATTGTCAAAATTGTCAAAATTGTCAAAATTGTCAAAATCGTCAAAATTGTCAAAATTGTCAAAATTGTTAAAATTGTCAAAATGGTCAAAATTGTTAAAATTGTCAAAATTGTCAAAATTGTCAAAATTGTCAAAATTGTCAAAATTGTCAAAATTGTCAAAATTGTCAAAATTGTCAAAATTGTCAAAATTGTCAAAATTGTCAAAATTGTCAAAATTGTCAAAATTGTCAAAATTGTCAAAATTGTCAAAATTGTCAAAATTGTCAAAATTGTCAAAATTGTCAAAATTGTCAAAATTGTCAAAATTGTCAAAATTGTCAAAATTGTCAAAATCGTCAAAATTGTCAAAATTGTCAAAATTGTCAAAATTGTCAAAATTGCCAAAATTGTCAAAATTGTCAAAATTGTCAAAATTGTCAAAATTGTCAAAATTGTCAAAATTGTCCAAATTGTCAAAACTGTCAAAATTGTCAAAATTGTCAAAATTGTCAAAATTGTCAAAATTGTCAAAATTGTCAGAATTGTCAAAATTGTCAAAATTGTCAAAATTGTCAAAATTTTCAAAATTGTCAAAATTGTCAAAATTGTCAAAATTGTCAAAATTGTCAAATTGTCAAAATTGTCAAAATTGTCAAAATTGTCAAAATTGTCAAAATTGTCAAAATTGTCAAAATTGTCAAAATTGTCAAAATTGTCAAAATTGTCAAAATTGTCAAAATTGTCAAAATTGTCAAAATTGTCAAAATTGTCAAAATTGTCAAAATTGTCAAAATTGTCAAAATTGTCAAAATTGTCAAAATTGTCAAAATTGTCAAAATTGTCAAAATTGTCAAAATTGTCAAAATTGTCAAAATTGTCAAAATTGTCAAAATTGTCAAAATTGTCAAAATTGTCAAAATTGTCAAAATTGTCAAAATTGTCAAAATTGTCAAAATTGTCAAAATTGTCAAAATTGTCAAAATTGTCAAAATTGTCAAAATTGTCAAAATTGTCAAAATTGTCAAAATTGTCAAAATTGTCAAAATTGTCAAAATTGTCAAAATTGTCAAAATTGTCAAAATTGTCAAAATTGTCAAAATTGTCAAAATTGTCAAAATTGTCAAAATTGTCAAAATTGTCAAAATTGTCAAAATTGTCAAAATTGTCAAAATTGTCAAAATTGTCAAAATTGTCAAAATTGTCAAAATTGTCAAAATTGTCAAAATTGTCAAAATTGTCAAAATTGTCAAAATTGTCAAAATTTTCAAAACTTTCAAAATTGTCAAAATTGTCAAAATTGTCAAAATTGTCAAAATTGTCAAAATTGTCAAAATTGTCAAAATTGTCAAAATTGTCAAAATTGTCAAAATTGTCAAAATTGTCAAAATTGTCAAAATTGTCAAAATTGTCAAAATTGTCAAAATTGTCAAAATTGTCAAAATTGTCAAAATTGTCAAAATTGTCAAAATTGTCAAAATTGTCAAAATTGTCAAAATTGTCAAAATTGTCAAAATTGTCAAAATTGTCAAAATTGTCAAAATTGTCAAAATTGTCAAAATTGTCAAAATTGTCAAAATTGTCAAAATTGTCAAAATTGTCCAAATTGTCAAAACTGTCAAAATCGTCAAAATTGTCAAATTTGTCAAAATTGTCAAAATTGTCAAAATTGTCTAAAATGTCAAAATTGTCAAAATTTTCAAAATTTTCAAAATTTTCAAAATTGTCAAAATTGTCAAAATTGTTAAAATTTTCAAAATTGTCAAAATTTTCAAAACTATTAAATTTTCAAAATTTTCAAAATTGTCGAAATTGTCGTCAAAATTGTTCAAATGGTCCAAATGGTCAAAATTGTTAAAACTTTCACAATTGTCGAAATTGTTTAAACTTTCAAATTCATCAGTTCGTCATGCGATATTAAGGGAAAAAACAAAACTTTTATTTAGCATAACGAATTTCTAAATAGCCAAAATCATCTATATCGCAGTTAAATTCTAGAATTATGATTGCAATAAACTATTCACAATCTCGTCACATACACCGGAGTGCGTGAAAATAGGATAGAATAAAAAACACACTGAAAAGCAAAAACCCATAAAAAGAGACTTTCGATTTTGAATTAATTCGATCGCATCTGTCAATCCCATGATTTAATGGGTGAAGTGGGGTGGGCTGGAGGTCAGAGACAGAGAGCTGCCAAATCCCTCTCGATTGCAAATTCGCACCATTTTTCGCAAACATCCAAATTGGCCTGGGCATCAGCGTTTTTTTTTGTTGCTTTCTTCCTTCGCCTCTCACACATTTCCCCTTCCTCGAAAAAGGACTAAGGACTGAGCTGTTACGTTTCAGCCTGCCTGTCGCTCACCGGCAATCGATCGTTAAAAACAGTTCCAAAGAGTCGTAAAAATTTCACAAACATCCCAAATCCATTAAAAATTGCGAAAATTTTATCACCACATCATTCCTTGAAGGATTTCAGGGAGTGCCCTCGGATTTGTCCTGTGCGTGCGTATGTGTGTTAGAGCTGCCAAGTGCGTACGTTGTATGCGGAGGGAGATTTTCGGTTTCGCTACTACTGTGGAAACGGAAACTGTCGGGGGCATCTAGCTAGGGAAGGAGATTGGGAAGGACAAATAACGGAAGCCCCTGGGTTGGATATCCTGGGGAGTGTAATCCCTTTAATTGTCTTCTACCGCAATAAAAGTCAAATTTCTGCCCGGCTTCGGGAAAACAAAACGGAAGCCTGTTGGTAGCACAGTCGATGGGACAGTGGGAAAAAGGGTTCGGGTTTGATTCGTAAAAATTTCTAAGGGTAGTTTTCATCTCCAACTGATGGTCGGCGTGCTTTATTTCGATTTTTTCATGTGATAAATCATGGAAATATCGTAATAAAATCTTAACTTAACTTATATGATCTTCAAGTACCTACCTACCTGGATTATCTTTTTTTTTTTTTCAAAGTAACGATGAAGACCATAAGCCGATTTTTTCATAAGTATTATAAACATACTTTATATCTTGACTCCAAAATTAGTGATATGTTCCGGAATCAAAGCCTTGGGGCTGAAAGAAGTGTTGATGAGCGACTCCGATGAGTTAATCAAATCTCTTTCCACCAGGCCATGAAACGATCTTAGCTCAGAAAGTTTCGACTCCGGAATGAAGCCTTATTTTTGTGTAATGTGTAATGTGTAATTTTCTCTAATGTGTAAGAGACTTGGATTGGATTCGGAGTCATGTTTAAAAACTCAGGCTTTGAAGTTAAAAGATTTTTTAGAATTTAAAACACATCCGTGAATTTTTGCATAACTTTAAAGTATCGATTTCATAAGTGAATTTAAATTTTTTGGTTTCTGCGAAAAATCTTAATCTAGTTCATCACTTTTTGCCTTTCTTACAGACAGGATTAGTTATCGGTCTATTTGGGAGATCATTAATTAAGGTTCCTAAACATACTTTTTTAGATACCTTTCGAATCAGCTCATTAAGTTCTGACGATGGCTATCGTGCCTATGAAATCATGAAAAATATGACGTCATATTTTTGATCATCTTGATTAGTGATTTCTGGACAGATTGCTAGCAAGACAAATGGACACAAACAAACTATTTTGTTTTTTTTCTTTCTTGTGTTGTTGTAGTTTAGTTGTGTAGTTAGAAAAAACAAAATCAATTTCTTTTAGATAAAAATTCAGGATTGCTGTCATAATGACGGAAAACTGTGTAGGAGGAAGGAACCTGTTTCTAAAATTTCAAAGCCGAAGCTCCAATAGTTCATCAAACGTTATTATGTTTTTTTACCAAGGGGTACGACCCCGAAATAAGAATAACGAATCATTGGGACTTGATCCCAACATCGTATGCTACAATAGCGATTGTAACTTCGATACTTGCCCAACGGTTTATTTTCAAGCAAAGGTTGCACTAAGAAGAAGAAAACGACATAATTGACACGCGCGGACAAAACACATCATCTCAATTTCTCTCATGCCGTTCGTGTTTATGTCCAGAGATTCCAACTGTTTTTTTCAAAAAAGTCTGGAAGATTCAGAAAAAAATATCTGGAAAAGTTTGGATAGTGATCTTTGTAAGTAGTGACCTTTTTTCATAATAAACATAGAATGCTGCCAATGTCAGAGCCTGTCTGGTTTCATGTGCTATGTTTAACTCCCTGTTTCACGCACATCTTCCCATAATTATCATTCCAAAACTTTTTTCATTCCTTATACTAAATACATGATAGCATTCCACCATATAAATGATGAGTTTTAATGATTTTTTCTAACTATTCATGAAAAATGTTTACCGGATGTCCAAAAAGTTTGGAAGATCCAGACAAAATTTGGCAGGTTGACATCACTGTTCATGTCATGTCTTTAGCATGAGAGAAGTTGAATTGGTGTGCATCGTCCGAATCATTTGTATAAAGAGGCCAGATAATCAGCACATCAAGATTTTTTGACACAAACGGCAAAAATGACAAAAATGACTGAATTGTAAAAAAAAAATTATAAAACTAACAAAAATGAATAAATTCAATGAATTGAACGCACAACCTTTAAATATAAAAATTCAAAATATAAATTGTTAATCTGTATAAAAATCTGAAGAAGATTTTGGATCTATACTCAGAACATAACTCGGAATCATATGTTCATAATCGAGAATTTTGAATGGAATTCATAATTGTGAATTCCTAATCTATGTTTGAAATTTGAATCTTGAATATGAATCAGAATTCTTAACTGAATGATGAATTCTGAATTTCAACTATAATTCTCAATTATGATTCTGCCATCATAATCCAAACCCTAATTACTGAAACTTATTTTGAGTCTGAATTGTAAACATGAATTTTATTCTGTATTCTGAATATGAACATAATTTTTGTATCTGGTTTCTGAATCCAGTTTAAGGTGTTAAATAAGCCATACAATTGTAGAAAATAAAAATCGAATTTGGCTCTTCAAAATGTAAAGATATGAGCTGTTCCAAATATAGATTTTATTGCTGAATTTGAATTCTTTGTTGAACTTTAATTTTAAATAGTAAAAACTATAAATTCTAAAATAATAATTCTAAATCTGATTTGAATAAATGCCATAGAATGAAATAACACTTTTTTCTACCTAGCTACGGAATCTAAAAAAATGGATCTCAAAGTAAACTGAGGTTAACATTTAAAAGCATTGCTAAATAATTTTAACTTTAACTTCTTTTAAAATATGTCTTTACGCCGAATTCCAATAAGTTAATGAACAGATCTAAAATAACATCGCGTGATGTAAATTCGCCTCCATGCACAATAACGTCTTCGATACACCGAAACGTCAAACGAAAAAATCTCTCATCAAAATTGACAAAATTGATAAAAATTATAAAAAGTACAAACTTTACAAATAAGACAATTTTTTTAACTTTGACAAAAATGACAAGTCAATTACAAAATTTGCTTTAACAGTTACTACAATAATGGGTTCAAATGAGAAAATCCATAATAATTCGTTCGATTATTGGACCCGATTACACGATCTACTGTTATAAGTTTTCGGCACGATCGAAACTTTCAAAAACTGAATACCTAGCTGATTGACACAAATTTTCTGAAAATAATCATTAAAATTGATGAGCTTGAGAAATAAGGTGTATTATTTAGTTCCTTGCTCCTTTAGTTCCAGTTTTTTAAATAATAGTCTATCGTTAAACGAATAACTTCAAATTTCTGCAAAAATATTTAATGATGTTCATCAAAGTTCTTTTAAATGTGTTAAGCAGTTATGTGGAAAGAAAAAAAATTAAACGTAAATTTTGCATCGAGTTGACAAAAAGCAGTTTCTCAAATACCTTTCAACTGAATCATTTTTCATACCTTTTGAAACAATTTTATCGATTTTGAAACAAAAACTATCACACAGTCCGTATATTGAAAGCTTTTGAACATATGTCAGACTAAATGAGACACAGTTTATTTCAACAAGTATGACTGATTTCTTATTTGGACAATAAAAGCCTTTAATTTTCCATAATCGCCATTTTGTTAAAATGCTATACATACATATCGTTAGACATTCCATAATTATTTTTGACCATTCTTTTACACGGCTATGTTGATTGAGGTTATAAGCAATGTAATACCTTCTTCCTAACCTATCTTGCTCAACGCAAGCATCAGGCTTGAGCAAAGATAGAATAATGAAAAGGTAAAACATTTTATTGTTGGCCTATGACTATAATGACTATATTAAAAATGAAAAGATGCAAATGACGGAGCTGCCGAAAAATTATAAAATTGAAAAAAAACGACAAAATCGACATAATTGACAAATCTAATTAAATTGATTGATTTGAAAAGAATGAATATAATTACAAAAAACGGTACCGAATTTAGAATACAGCGAAAGCTTCAACATCACTGTTTGGAGAAAAACACGTTCAAAGTTTGACAGTTCCATAAGCTTCCAGAAAAAAATTTATTTTGTTTTCTTTGATTCTCAAAAACTTTTTACAACCAAAACGTAGGTCAACGAACGTACTTTTAAACTCAGCAGAAAACTACATTTGTTTACATGAGGCACATTCGTCCTTTTCAAAATTCATTACCGAAAAGTATAAAAAATGACACAATTAACAAATATCTCAAATTGGACAAATCTGATGCAAATGACACACATGACAAATTTGAAAAAATGACAAAATTGAAGGGGAACTTGTTTTCTATCGAACAGGTTTGGTTTTTAGGCAATAACTTCAAAAATATATTTTTGTAAATATTGGTTCCTCTACTGATTTGAAGAGTATCAATATAATTATTACCTTACTTTAAAAGGAAAAAAAACCAACATATTTATGTTGTAAGAAAATCATTTTATGTTAGTTTTTACTCAGTTCCTAAACTTTTGCTCACGGTCGGACAATACGAATTACTTTAAGAAAGTTGTAACCAATGGCACAAGAACCTAGCAAAAAGACTCAAATTACTTGCATAGGTCTTTTTTTTCAATACAGAACTTTTTATAAAGCCTTTCATTATTTTTTTTTAACCAGAATAAAACATTTGATTGAAAAAAAAAAAATAGAACAAAATGTCTATAACCGGGCAACAAAATTTAAAGTTTCTCAAAGGACCAAAATATTTCCGGTTTTTGAATTCTAATCTTCCGCTTCCCATTCGAGGGTTCTCTAGAGATGAAAAAAGGAAAGAAATCATCTTTAACTTAGAATATTTTCTATTCTGGTCATAGAAAACAACATGGTGTCTGGTCATAGACAAATCGCATTTTCTATAAGTTTTCCTAATATTTCTTTTGAACTTCCGTTTTGTTATTTTATATTTACTAGAGTCGAAAGATAATCAACCAACGATGGCGTTCATGTGCAATTCACATTTGACAAGATGAAAAATCTAAAACAACATAAATGCAAAGTTTAGGCGATCCTTTCCGAACTAGGTACTAGGCAAGAGCTTTCGATGCCTATCAATGGTTTACCTTTACAGATTGGATTACCATATTTCAAAGACCTTATCAGGCTGCTATTAACTTTATTTCTATGGTGTTCAAACATCATAAGGATGAAGCATTTTCGCAAAATCAATGTTGTCCGGCCATAGACAAGTTCCCCCAATATAGTTGACACAATTTCTGATTTTAATAATTTTGACAAACATGACGAAAAATATGAAAATGTCTAAATGAAAATGACATAATTGAAAAATTTAAAAAAAAAATGACAAAATTGACCTTATTTACAAAAATTTACTAAATTGATAAAACACGTTACTGAAATTATTGACAAAATCCACAAAAAATACTTATTGGTAAAAATGACAAATTACACAAATACGATAAAAATGGTAAATAAGACAATTCCCACAAATTTGACAACCGAGACAAATACGACAAAAATGTCAAAATTGACATAAAAAATAAAATAAAAAAAATGACAAAATTATCAAATTTGACAAATCTGACAAACAAGGCGATAATAATGAATCTGAAATTTTTAAAACAATTTTTCAAAACTATCAAAATTGATCAAATATTGACAATATTAATGAAACTGAAATGTCAAAATTTTGCCAATTCAGTCAATTTTTCAATTTATCACTATAGTCAATTTGGTCAATTTTGCTAATTTACTCAGTTTTTTAATAAAGTCAATTTTGATTTTCTTATCAGCCTTTTCAATTTTTTCGATGTTATCACTTAAGGGCATTTTTTCAATATGGTCATTTTTTGTCAATTCAAAAAAAAAGTCTATTTCTACAGTTTTTCATTTTTTTTTAAATATTTTCCAGATGAAATCGCCAAATCGTTAGCTGGTTTCACATTAAGGTAAATAAGATGCACATTGTATATCACCCAATTATTTTTTCTGTATCCTCGTTTCCTTTCCATATGGTTGGGCATCATTTTTAAAATTGTATTCTCTAATTTTATTTTGGGTTTGATCGAGGTTGCTTCATGCTATGAACTCAAAAACGGCGCATTGAGATTATACTTATTAAAAAAAAATTAATAGGAACGGGAACATACACAGGATGTTAGAGACATTTTAAAACTGTCAATTGATTGTAAATTACAAATTTATATGGACATTATGATTTTTTTTAAGAATACATTAAACTTATCAACTTAGTTTTTCAACGGTTTAAATTAATTTTGGGTTTACTGAATTCTGGATGTTTTTAGCATAATTTAATGATTCAAAACTTGTTTATCATTTTGTGTTATATGTATCTAAAAAAAATATTTTCACTATGTATCTGTAAGAAAAGTAACAATCTACTGTCAAGTGTATTAAAAAGGTTTTTTTAATGAATAGGAAATAGATTGGGAATTTGAAAAAGAAAAGAATTATATTCGAAGATCAAAAACTGTATCTCGATTATGTATTGCAAGTGCAAAACAGCTTACAAATCCCTTACTGGAATGTTAGATGGTTCTTCTTGGGTCCAAAGGGAATAAATTTTATTGTATTATGTAACCATTGCTCAAGTGCTCTCTGAAATTTAATATTTTGTACAGACCCCGTTCGTTTTAGGCAACATTCTATTTTGGCAACATTCGATTTTGGCAACATCCGATTTTGGCACATGTGCCAAAATCGAACGGTTTTCGCTAAAACAGGACCAATATAATTTAGACAAACACCATACATACGTTTTAACGTTCTAATATGATAATTAAAAATTGAAAAATATATAAAATTCAAAAAATTCAAAAACAAATACAAACAAAAGACTAAAAATGACAAAAAAACAACTAAAAAATTATGAAGAATTACATGGCCACAGCCCGTGGCGTAGAGGATAGCCTTCAAGTCTTCTAAGCCAGCGAGTATGAGATCGAATCCCGGTCACGGCATACATAGTACGTTTTCTGTGGGTTGGTGGTTTTAGCATTTGTCCCACTGTGCAAGATGTTATCACACTGTATGTATGCTAAGAAGTTCAGCGTGATTTATCGATCATCGGGATAAGTTCTGTTTTGCGCGTCCCGAAATTTACATTCGAGTTTTATGAGCTTCTGGCACCTTCTTTCCATGTTTCTGCTATCAGAGTCTTAAAATCGACCACCCCATCCGATCAAAGATGCTGCTGCAGATTTGCTGCTGTGAGAAAGAAAAGCCAATCCAGTCCCGGTCCATCCCGGTGGTGTTCTTCGGGGGTTAAGTCACGGAGAAAAAAAGGCTTTTTTCTTCTCGAAAGTCCTTAGAGTCTGATTTTTATCGCCCAACACTCTTCTTTCGAGAAACCAGGAAAGGTTGAATAAAGCAGCTGCATGATGGAAATTCAACAGGCTTCGACGAGGGCCAAGAATAATGAAAGTCACTCAGCCAGGGCTCCGGAAATAGAATTTATTCGACTTTTCCAACCCACACCGGGAGATCGGGGATCCGGGACACACGTTTTAATCTTCAGCGCCGAACCGGGTCTGAAAACCACCCCCAAACTTTCCGAAGCCTTAGATGGAATAAGCAGAAGGAGAACATCCCCCCCAGGAATTGCGACAGAATGGAGAATGAGCCGGGCGTCCATTATTACAAATTTAATGTGCCCTGTGAAGCGGCAGATTTTACAACCGAGATTGTGTGTTGCTTCGAAGCCATCCTTCCTAGAATGAAAAGATCCCGAGGTAGAAAGCAAGCCATCGTGTGATGAAAAACCTCTAATCTTATTTCGTGCAAATTTATGATCGATTTTTATTGCCAGCCAGAAGCCTTCTTCTTGGGAGTTGGAGGGATTCTGCCTGGGTCAGAAAACTTGAGGAAAAATTATTCCCAGAATAAAAGATTGCCCAACAGGGTGGATCCGGTGAATCGATGAAATTTTCAGCCAGACTTGGGCTCTCCATAATAAACACTGTTCAATATTTCACTGAAGTTGATTATCTCCTCCTAGCAGGAGAAAGCCTCCGGGAAATCTGTTGCATCTCGAAAGTTGGTGAATCAATCCCTGGTCTGGAATCGGCCGGTCACGTAATTCGATTTGCAATGTCCTGGCATACGAATTTTCGAATGCGGGTAATTAGAGAAGGTTGAGTTTTTTTTTAACTTTGATTTGGTGTGATGGGGTGTATTTCTGGTTTTCTGTTATCGAGGGTGAAATTTTATGAGGCAATCAGCGTTCGTTTTTTTTCCTCATTTCCAGTATTGATTTATCCACCCTGTGTGATTGGGAAGAGGTTCCTTTATTTGCTGACAAATATCCGTGGCCGTCAATATAGGGAAATGAAAAATTGGCAAATGAGTGTCAAATTTCGGTCAATCGATTTCCACAAGTTTAACCACAAACTGCAATTATTGTGAAAGTATCATGCTACACAGAAACCAGCATTTCTGGTGCGTGTGGGGAAATTCCTGACTTCAATCTGGGGCATAATTTAGTCTATGGCACTAGTTTAAGTGGTACGGGCAAAAAAAGAAATACATTTTTTTTTTTAATCTGTTTGGGACAAAATTAAAAAATATTGAAGTGATAGAAGCGACCCAAATTTCAATTATTATAATCATTCTTTATTAGAGACCTTTTAACCACCCGCGTCATTCGGGTCTGAACCCCAAATTTTAATGTAAAATCGATTTCAGGATAAAATATTTACAATAGAAAATAAGGGAAACATATTTTTGAGAATTTTGAATGATTTTGAAATTAGATTCGAAGTACATGAGCTTACATAAATGGAAACGTTTTGGGATGCCGGGTATCAATTTCAAATTTAATTTATGATAACGGAATTAATATCGAGCATTGTAACTATTGTTAGGTCTATACTTGTGATTTGGATTCCATCACACATTTTATTGGTATAAATAAAAACTTTATCACAAAAGGTTAACAGAATCTTTACTTTTTTGTAGATCCTTAATAAAAATATATGGAATAGCGATCAAATGGTTTCTGAAAGTATTGCTGTATTGTACAACTTAAATTTTCAACCAATAATTTAGAACGGCTAAACAATACCTGTAGAACGATACTCTCTTTTAAATTTTTCGGAGTATGTCATAACCATTTTACTTACATTTGTTTGCCCTCGTTCCATCAATCAATTCAAGATTCGTCAAGCTTTGCTAAGGAATCATTTATTAAATTATAAATTTTTTTTTAGCTTGATGCATTTGTTATCCACATTCAAAACACAGAAAGTTTTCAAAATGCTACACGAAACTAGTTTAAGTTGATCATTGTAGAGTCAGAGAACGTACGCCAAGTAAGTACGTCGATAAAAGATACTTTTAAGTAAAGGTGTTAAACAAATTTCTAAATACTTTTCGAAAATTTGTATCTAATTTTTGAACATTCGATATGAAAACCATAACTTAAAATCTGAAAATATCATCAAATAGATGTAGTTGACAATTTTGACAATTTTGACAATTTTGACAATTTGGACAATTTTGACAATTTGGACAATTTTGACAATTTTGACAATTTTGACAATTTTGACAATTTTGACAATTTTGACAATTTTGACAATTTTGACAATTTTGACAATTTTGACAATTTTGACAATTTTGACAATTTTGACAATTTTGACAATTTTGACAATTTTGACAATTTTGACAATTTTGACAATTTTGACAATTTTGACAATTTTGACAATTTTGACAATTTTGAAAATTTTGACAATTTTGACAATTTTGACAATTTCGACAATTTTGACAATTTTGACAATTTTGACAATTTTGACAATTTTGACAATTTTGACAATTTTGACAATTTTGACAATTTTGACAATTTTGACAATTTTGACAATTTTGACAATTTTGACAATTTTGACAATTTTGACAATTTTGACAATTTTGACAATTTTGACAATTTTGACAATTTTGACAATTTTGACAATTTTGACAATTTTGACAATTTTGACAATTTTGACAATTTTGACAATTTTGACAATTTTGACAATTTTGACAATTTTGACAATTTTGACAATTTTGACAATTTTGACAATTTTGACAATTTTGACAATTTTGACAATTTTGACAATTTTGACAATTTTGACAATTTTGACAATTTTGACAATTTTGACAATTTTGACAATTTTGACAATTTTGACAATTTTGACAATTTTGACAATTTTGACAATTTTGACAATTTTGACAATTTTGACAATTTTGACAATTTTGACAATTTTGACAATTTTGACAATTTTGACAATTTTGACAATTTTGACAATTTCGACAATTTCGACAATTTCGACAATTTTGACAATTTCGACAATTTTGACAATTTTGACAATTTTGACAATTTTGACAATTTTGACAATTTTGACAATTTTGACAATTTTGACAATTTTGACAATTTTGACAATTTTGACAATTTTGACAATTTTGACAATTTTGACAATTTTGACAATTTTGACAATTTTGACAATTTTGACAATTTTGAAAATTTTGACAATTTTGACAATTTTGACAATTTTGACAATTTTGACAATTTTGACAATTTTGACAATTTTGACAATTTGGCAATTTTGACAATTTTGACAATTTTGACAATTTTGACAATTTTGACAATTTTGACAATTTTGACAAATTTGACAATTTTGACAATTTTGACAATTTTGACAATTTTGACAATTTTGACAATTTTGACAATTTTGACAATTTTGACAATTTTGACAATTTTGACAATTTTGACAATTTTGACAATTTTGACAATTTTGACAATTTTGACAATTTTGACAATTTTGATAATTTTGACAATTTTGACAATTTTGACAATTTTGACAATTTTGACAATTTTGACAATTTTGACAATTTTGACAATCTTTACAGTTTTGACAATTTTGACAATTTTGATAATTTTGATAATTTTGACAATTTCGACAATTTTGACAATTTTGACAATTTTGACAATTTTGACAATTTTGACAATTTTGACAATTTTGACAATTTTGACAATTTTGACATTTTTGAAAATTTTGACAAATTTAAACAATTTTGACAAATTTTATCAATTTTGACAAATTTAAACAATTTTGACAATTTAGACAAAGGAATCATTAGATCAGTTGATTTGTTCATGATTTTGAATGTAGAAAAACATATCAAATAACGACTTTGTTATTTACAGTCATGTGAACACAACTGTAGAATAAACAGTACCAGTTTTAAAAGTTTAATGACTGACAAATTACTTTTAAAATGTTGGATTCTTTTTGTGTATCGTAACTCGAGCAAATGGAACCAAGTGTGGCATGGTAGAGTATTTTGACAAGAATAATAAAATCAAACAACAAATAAAACAAATTTTGGCATAACCTAAGAAATAAGGACGCAAATGAAACAGAACATTGATTGGAAAACAAATTTTAGTTAAGGTTTTTGGAAATAATTTTGAAAAATGTTTTTTTTTTTCATAATAGCATTGCAATATAATATATTTTTAAGGTTTCATTTTGAAAAGTCTGCTTCAAATGAATCAAATGAAGGTTTATAAAAATTCGTATATCCTTACGTGAAGAAAACTTCAACAAACGTTGTGTTTTATAATTTTTAACTTTTAAGGTTCATCAGGGATAATAAAAAAAGACAAAGTTTTCAAAGCAAAAGTTCTGCAAAGTTTAAAAATGCTATTACTTAGGCATAGGTTTTTTTTTATCTTTTTTTGAAAAACCTTTGAATATCTTTGTTTAAAAAAAAAAATTAAAACTTGTTAAATTTCGTCATCCCCCCTCGAATTCCTTCTACATTTGCTTAATTGAAAATTTAGAAAGTACTTATAACAACAATCGCTTAAGCCGTATATCTCGAAGCGGATCTTTGGTTGTAACTATCAAACTGCGGCTGACACCATAAACCGGTACCTACTTTCTATCTCCAAACATTAGCAAACAAAGCCTCAATTCGTTCCGTTTATCTTGAAAGTCATTTTAAATTTGTAGACTAATTTCTACCATTTTAGCCGCTGAGCTGCTCCGAAAAAAGAGCGATACCTACTAAACTAGCCAAATTTATCTGGAAATTATACCGCGAGGTCTCTGGTCGGCCTACGCGCAGAGTCTCCGATTTGCTTATCTTAGATCGGTTCATCAAGCGCGCTGAAAAGTCGAGGTTGTTTTTCGGTAAACTTTTGCGCCGTCCCAATTGACGATTGTGACGGTGCGCAGAAGCCCTTTCGACAAATTAAGGGCGATTAGGTTGCCACTCACTTGCTTTGGCCTGGGGGCAACTGTGAATAATTGGGTTTGTTTTTTTCTTATTCTGCTCCGAGGGGCACTTCAAATCACCCCTTTTAGCTCGGCTGCTCCAAAATGGTGTAAGAAAACGTGATGTGACGCTGATGGTCATAAAGTGTTGCTTTTGATTCTGCCATCTTGAATCTAACAATGGGAGGTCAGGAATGTTGACAGAGCAGATTAAGTCGCGCTTTTCGGTGAGGTCAATTGATACATGAGTAAACCTTTTCCGACGTTTGACGGCAATTATAAAATTCAAATGCTAGGTAGCAATCGTACTATTAATTTTCATGATTCCACCTGTTTGGGTGCATTAGTTGGAGAGAATCTACAATGGAGGAATTTAAATATTAGTTATCAGAACACTGATGAGAATTACTTAAAGGGTATATTGTTTCCATGTCAAAGCTTTTTATTAACTTTTGAACTATGGTTCAGTCATTTCCATTAACAAAAAATCTATAAAAACTATTTTCTGTATAAAGGTTATAATTAATCTTTTCAAAACGAGTGCGTCATTTCAGAAAAAAACTATTCATTTGAAAACTAGAGCTGCTCCCGATTATTATTGTTTTCAACACATTTCTGTAATTAAAGAAAACATCAATCATAACCGTTGGCGCTTGAATAGTTTGCTCTAGCTACACGTTGAAAGAATCCATTCGTTTATTACTGCCATGACACGCTGCTAGTTATTCGTTCAGATGAAGTATGGTCTGTTATTATCGAACATAACAAATTTTTGCAACACCCTTCAACACGTTTAGTACAGCTCTACTCACTAGGTACTTACCCTGATGGTATCTTGTGCCAGGCGTGAAATAAAATCTAGAAAAATTATACCAATTAACCACTTCGGTCAAACTGCCGAGTAACCTTTGTGTCGTTTCTGCCAGATCTATTAATAATCACCCTTGCAATTAAGTGTATTTCACATATATGTTAGTTTAGGTGGCAATTGATGTTAGGAAAAATTTTATCATTGAATTTCAAAATGGACCAATCACTTGCTACTTGTTCGAATATACTGACCAGTGATAAATGTCAGTTTAAATGGACTTGATGGGAACTCCAGAGTGCTCAAAATTTCGATTGTATTACCCCGTTAAATCAACAAAAAGGGTTGACCAAGGAAATACGAGATAATTTGAATTTTGAATTTTATGACAAATGACTTAAATATTTTGATAGAAAATTGATCCTCTGGGACATAGTGGATTTAAAAGATTGCATTAGAATTGACATGTAAAATTAATTTCAACTCGCTCTAAACCTTTTATTTTGGTATTTTAAACTTAATTTTTCACTAGAATGGTAAATTAAATTTCAACTTCGTAATTTTAGCTTTAGAAATAATGACCTAATCATTTGGCATCAACATTTAAAATTTGAGCTTTCCTCGATTTTCTTTGATTCCCCCTTTGGTGGTATTTGAGGGTCACATAATTTATGAGGCAACCCTAAATCAAATTCATTTGAGCTGGAATTTTGCACGGTATCGTTGTTTTGGCCAATCAACAAAATAAATTTATGGTCGGTTGTTGAAATTCGATGCTGGAGTTTTTCCTATTTACTCATGCAACTCTAAGTCTTTAAACAAAATTTACAGGATTTTTTTTTTGGGAACAAAAATGCATTAATTTATTTCGCAATGAACAATTATGTATAAATCGGTTAAATTGATTTGATTATATTTTTCTAAATATTTTAAATACTAATGTTTATTGTAATACACTGAGGTTTTTTACGCAATATTTTTTTACGTGACTTTTTTCACGCGGATTTTCAAATTAACACGGTTTTTTATACACGGATTTTCGAATTACGGCGGTTTTTTTTTTTACACGGATTTTGCGAATAAACACGGTTTTTTAGACTTTTTCAAAGGAAAACACTTAGAATCTTTTTGTAGTTGGGAAAATCTTAGATCTGAAACTAAGAACTCGATACATGAAACCTGAGACCTGAGACCTGAGACCTGAGTCCTGAGACCTGAGACATGAGACATGAGTCATGAGACCTGAGACCTGAGACTTGAGACTTGATACCTGCGACATGAGACATGAGACCTGAGGCCAGAGACTTGAAACCTGAGACATGAGACCTGAGACCTGAGACATGAGACAAGAATCATGAGACATGAGACATGAGACCTGAGACATGAGACCTGAAACCTGAGACTTGAGACCTGAGACATGAGACCTGAGACATGAGACCTGAGAAATGAGACCTGAGACATGATACTTGAGACCTGAGACCTGAGACACGAGACATGAGACATGAGACATGAGACATGAGCCCTGAGACATGAGACCCGAGACATGAGACATGAACCCTGAGACATGAGACTTGAGACAATCTGAATTTCACAGTCAAATAAGTCTTACTATATTCTACTATTATATTTATCTAATTGATATTGTTTTTTAAATATCTTAATAGTAAACTAATATTTTACGCAAATATTTAAATAGTCATGATTTTTACACGTTTTTTAGTAACGTGCTTTTTTGCGCGGATTTTTAATTAAAATGGATTTTTACGGGGTTTTTTACGCGGATTTCCGAATTACCGAGGTTTTTTTTACGTGGATTTTTGAATTAACGCGGTTTTTTTACGCGGATTTTCGAATCAACGCCCGCGTAAAAGAAACCTCAGTGTATTTTCGAATTTTATAATACATTGTAGAATAAAGTTACCACATGGCCTTGTTCTATCCGGGTTTGCCCGGATATTTAATACAGAACTTGAGAACAGTCTGGCCTGGCGCGGTTGCCCGGATTTCATTGACAAAAGCCCGGATTTTCGCCGGATTTATTCGTTTTATCTGGTTAACCGAACAGAAAAAAATACAAATTTCGATGTTTTGTGTTTATGCGTCCAAAACAATATTGAGCAAGTTCTACAAAACCAATCACAGAAGGGTTTTTCGTAGCCTAAAACACGGATTTAAATCTGACGATGAGCAAACGTAAATTATTTTGCTATCGATCATCCAAGCTTCATTTTTGCATATACCTAATCATCAATATTGCTGATATTAGTGAATTTATGATAGAAAAAAAAATGTTTAGATAAAGTGTTGTTTTAATGTTGACCCTAAAACTCATTAAAATTATTTTAAAAATCTTGTTTTTTATATACCGTAAATTTCAAACCCAAACAATGATTTCAAGTGGTTATTAATCAAACCGAAAATTGAAGATGGTCTAAGATGCTAAGAGTACATTTTACGCATTGCGTTTTATACAAGCTTTAAACCGCAATAACTTTTTTGTTTAAAGTCCAATTGTGTTGCTGTCTTCGAATGAAATATCTATCTCAATTCAGACCTCAAGAAAAATATTCATTAAAAGTAATCAGTCAATGAAGAAACAAATTTAAAGTAAAAAACCAGAAGAAAACTCAATTCTTCAATCGTGAACAACTCTAACAACTCCTCTTACCAAGGCCGGATTAAGTGGGGGGGGAGGGGGGGGGGAGTAAAAGGGGCAGTTAGGGCAAATTAGAAATCATGTAATTTTCTGATATATGAATTTTATCGTGATTTTTGTCATTTAAATGTCATTCTGTACAAATATTATTGATATTTTCGTTGGTTTTGAAATTCTGAAACCTTTTCCCTGCCTATTTTTGAAAAAAATAAAAATCATTGAAAATAGCTGTAGTTACTTAAATTGGACCCATCGACAATACAGAGTTTCTTTATTGAATTTCCATCCCAATTTCTGTCTTAGACTTGAAATTCGTATTGAAACATTTTCAACTGATTTTTCTTAAATTACTGAAGTTCAGTTTTACGGTTTCTCTGAATTTTGAGAACTCAGGATCTTTGTTTAAGGTTGAATAACATTAATAAACATGAAAATCATTTAAAATAACTATAGATAGGAAAGTTCGAGTTTTCTATTTGCGTTTCAATATAGCCAAAAAACGCTTAAGACATATTCAACCGTGACGTGGAATCGCTTTTCCGGACTTTTTTTTAACTGTTGCCATTCTAGTAGTCAACCAATTAATTAAACCAATTTACTTGGAATTGAAAAAAATAGTAATAAATGGTCACAAATTGAATTTCTTATAAAATGAATATCATTTGGTAATTAATTTAAAATTAAGTTGTCGATTACATTTGTTACGTGAATTCACGTTAAATATGACCATTTGTGACTTCAGTTCATACCACTTTGATTTCCTGTTCTCTCTGTGGAAATAGGATATCGGCGTCTTCAAATAAGTTGTAAAAAAATCAATTACCCACAATTTGGCATGCGAAGCTTCTCACCATCCTGTGGAGTCCCGGGTCTAGACCTTATTAAGATCCAAATCCAGACTGCCGCACAACTGACTTGATTGCTTGCTACACTCTACAAAGGTCAGTTGTGCTATCGATTGCTAAACATCGTCGGTTGAGTTGGGCTCTCATATATTGTCTGCATGGTCTGTATGGAGCGCAAAGACGATTTATATCAAGATACCACACATCCTACCATCTGGAGGGTTAAAACAGGGATTAACCGGGAAAGTACTCATTTCTCATTGAATATTCCGATACTTCTACTCATTTTCTGCCTGTAAATGCTAACCACAGTTTGAGTTGTTTGGCTTCACAGTGTGATGATGTAAACATTTGTACCGTGTTTACCATCATCTGCTGTCATCAGCAATCATCGGTTTCATTGTTCGCAATTGCGAATAGCATGGAAATAGTGGGAACCAAAACAAACAATGTTTTGGTTTCGCCGGTAGAACAGCAGCTTTCCTCTGCTGTTCACAACGGATTTCGTCTGGAACCATTCCGAAATCGTGAGTACTAACACCTCCCCTCAATTTGCAAATTGAGAACACTGTACAGCTTCGCATGTCTCGCCCTTGGTAGTGCCTTCGTGAACGCATCAGCTGGCTGATCCTCAGTAAAGATGTGTCTCGAAGAAAGATGACCGCTTCTTACGATTTCCCTGATGAATGCATACTTCACGACCAGATGCTTCATCCGCTGATGGGTCCGCGCCTCTACCAGGTACTGGGTGCATGGGATGTTGAACTCCATCGAAGTGAAATTAATGCTACTTAATTATTTAATTCATTAAACAGACTGACCGTCTGCTGGCGTTTCGTTGACCACGAAACTTGATTCCCGAAGATCATGTAAACGTAACCTGATACAGATCTTCGATCATCGGAGTCGTTGGCAAAATCTGCATCAGCATATCCGATGAGTGGTTCTAATTTCGCGTTTCTGCGGAATACCAACACCTTAACGGTCATACGTCTATAGTATCGCAAAATGCGCTGCAGGCCTCGCCAGTGGCTATCCGCCGGGCTGGCCTGGTATTTATTTAGTGCGTTAACCGCTGCACAAATATCTGGTCTCGATGAAATCGCCAGATACTGCAAACAACCGATTAACTCTTTGCGTCCATCGACAATTCGTACCAGAAACAGAATTGCTTCCCAAATCTTGCTCTCATCCAGGGCTGGGTTTTTTTAAAAATATGTCATTGTTTGTATTAATTCATCATTACATTTATATTACATTATTACATTAAATTAGGTGTTCAGCTTAATAAAGAACTGTTCAGAGCCCTATAGTTAACTAGATAATAAAAATTTATTTACAAGATTTAAATTTGCTGAGCGCAATCAAGTATTTAATGTAGGAGAATATCCTCTAATGGAAAAAAATATTTTAAACTTAAAACTAAACACTATCCTAAAATAAAACTAATTATAAAGAGAACGAATCTCTGCGATGAAAGACTGCATCGATTTGCCTCTGAAGTTGGAGATGATGTTGTTGGCCATCTCTTCGATAGATTCAATGCCCGCAATCCGATGAAAATCTTCGGTGCTGTGCCAAGGTGGAAGCCGCAAAATCATTTTCAGAACCTTGTTGTGAATCCTCTGGATGGCTTTCTTCCTTGTCGCGCAGCAGCGAAACCAAATCGGAACTGCATACATTATCGCTGGTCGAAACACTTGCTTATAAATAAGCATCTTATTCTTCAGGCACAGTCGGGATTTCCTGTTGATGAGAGAATAAAGAGATTTAGTATATTTATTACATTTAGATTGAATATCTTCAATGTGATTTTTAAAAGTAAGATTCCAATCAAGTGTAAGTCCCAAGTACTTCACGTGATCAGACCATTCTAATGAAACCCCATTAAAAGTTATGAAATGATTTTCATAAGGTTTTAAAAATTGAGCTCTTGGCTTATGGGGAAATAAAAAAATTGAATTTTGGAAGCGTTAGGAGAAATTTTCCACATTTTCAAGTAATTCAAAAAGGAATTTAAATTTTGTTGCAATCTACTGCGTACCACCCGTAAATTTCGACCTTTGACTGAAAGCAAAGTATCATCAGCAAATAATCTTCTACCTTTTCCTTCTGGAACATCAGGAAGATCAGAAGTAAAAATACTGTATAAAATTGGCCCAAGTATACTACCCTGAGGAACACCAGCTCTAATGGGTGTCCTTTCAGAGCATGAATTTTGATAGCTTACTTGTAAGGCTCGGCTAGTCAAATAATTTTGTATAATTTTGGTGAGATATACGGGAAAATCAAACCGAGCTAATTTAGCTACTTAACCTTTGTGCCATACACTGTTAAAAGCTTTTTCAATATCAAGAAGAGCAACACCAGTTGAACAACCTTCAGATTTGTTAGCGTTAATCATATTAGTTACACTCAAAAGTTGATGTTTAGTAGAATGTCCATGACGAAAACCAAATTGTTCATCAGGGAAAATAGAATTCTGATTAATGTGGATCATCATTCTATTCAAAATAACTCTCTCAAATAGTTTACTTAAAGAAGGAAGCAAACTAATTGATCGATAACTTGAAGGCTCTGAACCACTTTTTCCAGGTTTTAAAATTGGAGTTACTTTGGCATTTTTCCATTTATTTGGAAAATAAGCCAAGTAAAAACATTTATTGAAGATTTTGATTAAAAAATTTAAAGTGCTTTCAGGCAAGTTTTTATTAAGAATATAGAAAATCCCATCTTCCCCCGGGGCTTTCATATTTTTAAATTTTTTGAAAATCAATTTAAGTTCATCAATATTTGTCTCACAAGAACTTTCAAATACATTTTGTTTAGAAAGAATATCATCAAATTCAAGGGAAATTTGAGCATCAATTGAACTTACAACGTTTAAATTAAAATCATGAGCAGACTCAAATTGTTGGGCTAATTTTTGAGCTTTTTCTGCATTAGTTAAAAGAAGTTTATTCCCATCTTTCAAAGTAGGAATTGGCTTCTGGGGCTTTTTCAGAATTTTAGTTAATTTCCAAAATGGCTTTGAGTAGGGTTTTATGTCCTCTTCTGCTTTTGAAAAATTTTCATTTCGAATAAAGTTTAAACGACGTTTGATCTCTTTTTGGAGGTCGCAATAAATAAATTTCAAATAAGGATCCCTAGTTCGTTGATATTGGCGACGACGAATGTTGTTCAGTCGTAACAAAATCCAGGGCTGCGTGATAGTTGCTTAGTGAGCTAACAGCAGCACTGATGTTCGGCCTCGAAAACATCAAACAACCGATCAAACCGTTGAAAGGCTGCCTGATAACCTCACTTCGTCCAGTCTGAGTCTTGTTCTTTTTTCATGGCTGCCATTCCCTTGTCGATGGTGGTCTTCCGGAAAAAGCAGTCCCTTTGGCCCTTGAGCTTGCTGACGATTCAATGTTGCTCTTCCACATCATCAGCGGCTACGGCCACGTAGCGTTGATTAGCTTCTCCTGTTCGCTGACTGCGTCTCTGGGCCGGTTCGCGATTGACGGAATCATGATCATCATCGTCATCTTCGCCATCGCTACTTTCGTAGTCGCTCTCGTCTCGCGCCTTACGCTGACTGGCACCGGAATTGATGATTCGTTGATTCTGGTGGCTGATAACCTCAACACGCGAACGACGAGAGTTTCTTGCATGTTGTTTTCTGGTAACCCCAGAGAAGCAACCTCTTGTAGCTAATAGTGCTAATTGTCGATGCCCCCGAGAATAAGCTAGACTTCGTCCGGCCGCACCCGTCCATAATGCCTCAGGAATCAAGGAGTGATTGAGATCGCTGGCGACTAACCGTCGCCCAAACCACCACCTCCAACGCACACGGAACAGCTTCCAACCGTCGAATACAAGCTTGCGCATGCTAACCGCAGCGCAGCTACCAATCACGAGAATAATCATCTCGACTTGCAGCTTCATGGAATTTCCTCTTGTTGCTCTCACGCTATTATCTCTCCGAAATAGCTGGAGGCAACTATCAACCACAAACGTCAAATCTGGCTCTGAGTTGCTGGCAACTAACCATCGCCCATAACTTCGCCTCCAAAGCTACAGAAAAATTAAACTGCTGGCTTGGATGAGATCACGCGTGCTAACTGCAGCATAGCTCCTCATATCGAGAGTAACCCTCTCAACAAGCTTTGTGGACATTTGTCCCGTTACGTCAACGCTTTGACAACTTCGGAAATGTGGAAGACAACGTTCAGCAGCATGCAATCCATCTGAATCTAATGCATTGCTGAAGTTGCTGGCAACTTACCGTCGCCCAAACCATCTCCTACAAGGCGCTAGAAATTCTTCCAACAGACGATGATAAATTCACGCATGCTAACCGCAGCGCAGCTCCAAATCACGAGAGTAACCCTCTCGCCAAGCAGCTTCTCCCATACTTCGATACGGTCTAATACTCCATCTGGAATATTAGACCTGAACCAATCCTGGTTACAGATCCCGAGAGTGTGTGGCTGTAAACTTCTCCTCCCGGCCGTCGTTATAGAACACATAATGCTAACCGCAGCGTTTCTCGTAACGGCATCGAGAGTAACCCTCTCGGAATCCGACTTCTCGGCCTCGAACTCCAGTGGCACTTTCTGGCTGACCTGAAGCATCTCGTGGCCTCTGCGCTGACGGCCTCTGCGCTGGTGGTTTTCTGCGATTGGATCAGCTCATAACTGCTGATCACAGCGCACAACCACAGCACGAGAGCAACCCTGTCGGCTATCAGCTCCATCAGTCTTTGCTTGCTTTCTAAATCAACCATATTGCATATAAAAAAAATCTTTTTCTACACAATGAAGCAGACAATTAAAAACGTTTTCTAAATTTTGCCAAAACAAATCAATCCGTATATTTTAATTAGAACATTTAGAACATGTAAAACAATTTTTTCCTCTGTTTTTCTTTGGTTGTGTGTGATTTGAATTATCCGAATTATTTAAAAATTTGAATTTTTTTTTTCATATGCGAACGGGTAAAAATCACTGTACAAGCGGAATGGAATGTGTTTTTTGGGTTTTGTTTAATATCTTTCTCATTTTTCAGATTGTGTCATCCAAAAGAACCTTTTATACATGAATTGAGCTGATTGCATAAAATTATATAATTTGGATGATTTGGACGGCTGTATCAACATTTCATTCATTCTTCAATACACTAGACTTCTCTTTATTAATGGGTTCTCGTTTCAAAAGTCCGCGGACTTAGTGGAGTTCAAGTCTGTCGAAATTTACTCGTACACCCACTCCCAGTCTCAAGGTTCAACACAGTTATGGATAAACAGCGAGTATTCGATCGCAGTTGGAAATACTTTAAATTTTCAAAGTGGATCAACCAATTCATTTTCGCGAAAGTCTTCGCAGTAAGTAAAAAATAGATCAAAATAAGTATTGTTACTAATCTTATAATGATTCACATGATTTAAGCCTAAAATAGAAGGTTTGCTGAAAATTGATCGAAAAGTTTCGTTCTCAAGTACATTTAGTAGTGATTCATTTTCATCTTCCAGAATGATATCAGCGTTGCGTGCGATCGCCATAAAAAGTGTAATTTTGCTTCTGGCTGTTCAGCTAATGTATTTTCAAGAATTTGAAAAAATAATTCGAAAGGATGTGATGTGTCATATTCAGGTGGAAAGTACAAGGAAGCGAATTGCATCGGCATTAAGAACTTTTTTTAAATGGCAGTGTTCTGCTTCACATTTTTTTTAAATAGCTTTTAATTCGCATCAACACCTTACACATTTCTTTTAGTTTCACTTTATTTCATTTGGCAGCACTGACATCAACTTAATCAGCCTAAGTTGACTGAGCACCTCTCAAAATTATTTACCGCACGCATTTCAAGAGCACTCGATGTCTCCAGTTCAGACTGTTTGTAGGAAAAACCAAATACAAAAAATAATACTATAATCGCCCGACATCGGGCATCAAATTTGAAAATCAAATTGTGCCATTCGAAGATGCTCACACACCAGCAACAAATAAATGCGTGCTAGGGGTGTTTTTTCATACTCTTTTTCTATGGAAACGTTACCCATTTAATGCATACATGCCGTGACATCATGCATCGACTCATTTACAATGTTGTCAAATTATCATTCAAATTAGTTCATCAAATTAAAATATTGACGTCACGGGTGAGCGAATGTCTGCTGGTTTCTAGTCTTCCTGTATGTGATAAACAGAACCAAATGCCTTTGATTATCTCAAGGTTTTTAAAACTGATATTTTGCAAGTTTGGTTTAATTTTTTTTGGTTCCTTCTAATAAGTAGGGGAGAATGAAGATACTTGATCCCTGGGGATACTTGATTCCTTAGCAATATCTCCAAACTAGAATGTCGTACAAGATCAAATGTTCTAGAAAAATGTGCCAAATGGAACAATGTGCCAAATGGTTGAAGCTCAATTTTTTTTTAACAAAATAACTTTTTGGGTTATTGAACTTTGTTTGAAAAATTTCACAAAATGTGACTTGAAGATCTTTTTTCATCATTTTAAAATGTTCCTAACATGGAAATATTATAACAAAAATATTTATTCCAATACATCTTTTTTTGGAGTGTAAAATGAACTTCAAAATACAATATATTCAAAGCGATGGAAAACTCCCAACTTTTTTTCAGAAAAAGTTTTCTAAAATGTTGATTATGGGTACAATTGATCCCTAACATATGGGTACAAATGATCCCGGTGTATTCTTCTTCTCAATGGATCGTGGTCATTGCTGATTACGAGATAACTAATATTCATCCAATAGCAAATATTCATCCATCAATTATCTGAAGAAAAGGGCTAAAATAATTGATTTTCTCTTGTTTATAAAAAATTGCGCCCGTAAGTATGCAATGTCATAAGGGTTGAGAATAAGCTATAGAATTTTTTTTCTGACAATTATAGATTGTGAAATGAGAACAAAGATGACCAAAATAGTCAATTCACATTCTATTATGGGGTTTTATTTGATTTTTTCCATGGATTAGGGCTTTCTAAATAAAGGATCAGGTCTCCCTTAACTTCAAAAATATCGCAATTTTTTTTACTCCCACAAAAATGCTTCTAGTTCATCTACGGGTTCAAGTATCGTTCTAATTTTAGGAGCATAGAAACTTGAAGTTACACGCTGTCAGAAAATGTAAAATAGTGCGAGTTGCTAATTTTTTCCAAAAAGTTATGGTGAAAATAAGAAAAAGGGATCGAGTATCCCCACTCTCCCCTACCCGATTTTAATTTTAAAACTGTTTTTAAAGTCTTTAATATTCTTTTATTGAAAACTCAGCATTGATAAGCATACATTAAAATGAAACAAAATTAGGGCTAAATTCAAGACTAGTTTTAAGTATCTTTTTCTTAAAAAATTGAAAATGACAATCGTCTTTCTTATTTTCAAACTATATTTTGTTTTTTTTTTTTCAAAGATGGAGATATCGTCTTCCATCGAATTATTCACATAAAACGTTCAAAATTGAATTCTAAATAAATTCACCTGTCAGAACGTTCCCCCAGTTTAGAATGCTCCCTACCTTAGAGTGTGTGTTTATCTTTGAAGTTTCCTTCTCTTCCCAAAAGAAGGTCGAAAATGCAACGCAAAAAAGGAAGTTAGGAAGGTATCAAAAAAGCAAAGAACATAACCGATTGACATATTCCTGCTGGTTTATGTTGCGAAACAATGATAATGGCAGGCCGTGTGTCATGTTGATTGCCCGAAGAGTCGTTTTGCCGAATCGTTTTGTCATTTCTATATACCAGTTCACAACAGAGAATCAAATTCCCCTCACCTTTTTTTTTGCTGCTGATGCAAATATCCTTCCGTTTTGAAAGAGGGAACCGCTCCGTTTGAAGGTGGCAAACATTTGCAACATTTTTAAACCCATCATGATCCTTTGTTTATTTATTATGAGTTTAATTCTATTTTTGGAAATTTAAAAATTAAAAATGTAGTATAAAAATTATTGTATTCAGATTCTAGTGATGAGTTTCAAATTTTTGTTTAAGCAATCGATGTTCAAAATGGGTTCGCAAATCAACGGAATATACGCATCACCTCCGATGAAAATTGTTCAAACGCTCGGATGTCAAAGCAATCTTGCGAGAGAGTAAAATTTGAATGAAATGGGTAAACTTTTCTACCGCTTCCGAATCGATACACACTTGCCGAGGGCCCCCCAATTCCAGGAAAGAAAATCATACACCGTTGAAGGTCGAAGGCTGAAACCCAAGCTGAATACTGTTTTGAGGGAGGAAGAGGTTTAGCACAAAAAATTCTGGCTCAAAATGATGGCCTTTTCGAAGTGGCTGTCATCAAGGTTTTATACTTTTTTTATGCAGTACCCCGAAATTGTTTGGTACCTGCCTACATCCAGGCGAAGATGTTTACAGCCCTGCTGAAAAGTTGCTTAAAGTAAAGGGACGAAACATTGGAATAGAAAACAAAGGCAGTTTGGAAAATCGATCTTGTTTGATTTTATGTCAGAATAAAGTGTCACTTAAATCTTTTTATTTCAATCATGTAAACTTTTTCCTTTAGGTGATGGGATCACGTTTTCCTTTCTTTTTTAAGGGATTGTAAACATAATAACTGAAAATAAAATCAAAAGAAGAAAACGGAAACATTGCAAATGAAATTAATCAACAAAAAACCGAACGCCCTGGATAAGAGTTAAAAATTAAAAATCATGAAAAGTTACATGTAGAAAAAACATTACTGCCTTTGTTGAAGAGTCGAAAACTATTGATATATAGTGTGTTGTGTAAATGCCAGATTTCTCCACTGATCAAGATTGAACATTTTATTTCATTTGTATCAATTAATCTTTTCCGGTAAATTGTGCTAAGAACAACTAAGACATACTGAATAGCAAATTCCAGTACATGTTTCGAAGCTTGTTTGAACTCTTTACTCTGTTGTGAAGAGTAGTGTTCATCGAAATGAGAATTTTCCAATTAAATCATTTTGACAGTGATATCTACGTTTCAACTAGGATTGCATTGTACCAAACTCTCATAACTCACTTCATGAACTGGTAAATTGGGTAAGAAACCAGTTGTGTATTACACAATGTTGCGTATCACTGATACTTACATGTTTGCCTACATGTTAATCGAAGTTCCGCTTCGAAGAATCTAAATCTAAAGTTGAGTTTCATTTTGATAGAGTCGTTCGCTGTTTTAACATAACATGAGTCGTTTTATCTATTAACTATACTGTGATCAACATTGTTCAGTTTTTATATTTATGTTGCCAGAATTTTTCAGCACGTATCAGGGCCCTGCAAATCCGGGCAGATTTATATAAAAACATGGCTCAATCCGGGCATTTTATTTCAAAATTGACGTTCAAAAATCCAGGTAATATCCAGGCAAATTTTGACAAACCCCAGAACTTTATCAGCAAAAATCAAGAAAAAAATTGAAAGAAATTTTTTTTATCGAAACTAATCGACAGATTTTAAATCCTATTTAAGGCTTCAAAATAAACCTTTCATGTTTTTTTTTTTCTAAAACTTGCTAAAAAAAATTTCCAATATCAAAATTCAAATTTCTTCAAAAATAATAACAATACCAAAAATACACAATAAATAAGGAAATTGATTTCTAAACAATTTTCTTACTTATGATTAACATACAAACTTTAAAAATAATACATTTTTTCTGATTAAATAAATCAAAATTTTCAAAACAAATCCGAATGAATGTTTCAAATCAATGCTTTTTTCCGGTAAGTCATTAGTGTATCAAAATGATATTCCTTATTCTGAACTAGAAATATGCTTGAAAATCATTCTAAGCGGTCAAGCTTTCAAATTTGAAATTAATATTTCCGAAACACCAGAATAAGAATGAAAATCAAAATTCTGAATAAAGCTTCGGGCACAAGAATTAATGCACAGAAATAGAATACATAAAGTATATTAACACAAGATTAAAAAAAAACTGAATTCTCAAATTGATGTTAGATCAAGTTAAAATTCAACAATGATTAAAAATTGTAAGAAAAATGATAATGATTGTCATTTACTTTTAATTTTATTAAACATTACTTTTCTTCATTTTCAGTGAACGGATTGATTAAAAAATTCTGCTGTACTATCTTGAAATTGAAAAAAAAATTACGTTTTGAAATGTGGATTCTCAATTATAAAAAAAAACATTTTGAACTTATGAGAATTTATTCAATAGTTGATAATTAAATTTTATCTGGAAAATGAAGAAAGAAAATATTTAATTTAATTTCAAGACTGCCAGTGATCAAAATGAAAGATTCAACCCTTTTCTCTATTAAAATTTTACCAGTTAGTAAAAAACAGCCTAATAAACTTCTGAAATTGAAGAAATTAAATTCAAGAATTTATAAGTTTTTAAATTTTCAATCGAAAGTTTTAAAATATAAAATTTGAAACTCTGGATATTTTGTCGGTTTCAATTGGACTATTGTGTTCTGGAAAAGACAGAAGGTGGAAACTATATTTTCCTTTTCACAAATTTAGTTTCAAAGGCTTCCAAGAAAATTAGGTTTTCAGAACACAAAAATTAAAAATTAAAAATCAAAAACAAACCTTTAAAAAATATTTATTAAAATTTAAACAGTTTTGTTTTACTATTCGGAAAATTAAAACAAAATATGAAGAAGAATTTTTTTTTTCAATATGCTCATCCAACCATTTTAAAAACTTATCAATAGAATTTAATTGATAACCCAAAGGAACTGCATTTTGGTGTGAACGATTTGATTTAATCATTGATTTGGAAAATTTAAGGGCGCTGAACTCGTTTTGTATGTCAATTTTTTTCAATCATCTTGCCTTTTGGTGATATAGAGTTTATAAGCTTTAAAATCCATCAGTTTTTGGAGAAACCAATCATTGATAACTGATGAAATAGCAAATCTACGTTAAAGAAAAGCCTGATAGACGTTGCGATATTGACTGAAATTTATCAGCCTTGGTTATAATTTATTTAATTCAATTAAGGAAAATAATTTCAAAGCTGATGATGCATGATCTTAAAAAGTTAAATTCTACAGTTTTTAAAAATGTGGAAAGATATCATTATAAGTATTTCTGAAATTACTAAATAAAGTTTAAAAAAAAATGAATTCATTCAACAATATATGTTCAAACCTGCAAAACGATTAGTTTTTTTTCTTTAAAAATATCTGAAACTCAATTAGATTTAAAACTTCATGCATTGCTTCCGAATTTGATGTTGAGCATTTAAAGAACAAGAAACATAAAATAAAATTGAGAAATTGGTTTCTTGAAGAATATTTGATATAACCACGGTGTTTTGTAAAGAAAAATTTGTAGTAATAAAATTGAGGATACTAGGTTTGAAATTTTATTTTGCGAATTATGATGACCATTATGTTAATGTTTAAAATTAGTATTCAATCAATTAATTTTGGTGTTAAAATGGTAGGTTTCTAACTCTGAATTCCTTTCGTTACACTACTTAATATAAACCCATTGTAAAGATGAGGTAGTGTTTTTGAATGTAAAGTTTAGAGTTTCAATACAAAATGTTGATTGAATTGCAAATCGAAATTTACAATTAAAAACTAGTTGAAATTCGTGAATGGCAATGTAATTATGTAAAATGAAATGTCTGAAGTCTTGGGTAAGTCAAAATGAATTTCCGCCGGAGAGAAATTTTTGACTATCTTGTTAACACTTATTCAACACTTTTTAAGATCAAGTAGTTTCCCCTTACTACGTTGAAATTTACTTGGAAAAAATCTCCATGGAGGAGAGGTTAAACTCCTAACCTCCCCGTTCGCATGGCCCTGGCTTTCTCCCACATACCGTAGACTTACATTTTCAAACCATCTTTCAATTTTTCTTCTCTAAAAGCACCCTAGCTTTAACTATCCACCTATCATTTCCTACCATTCGATTTTCATTCTACTAGAGTTCATCTCGCCGAAATGTTATTGAAGTATTATAGTTTAAGCTTTAGGAAAACTCAGAAAATCAAAAATTAAATGAGTCAACATTGTGCATTGAAATTAAGCTTTAAAGTTGCTTCTTCGAATCATTTTTCAACAATTGATTTTGACTGGAAAAAAAATTAAAATCTATTATTTTAAAAAATTGGGAAAAGTAAACAAAAAAAACTTTAATAAACGTTTTCGCAGAAGGCAAAATGACTTAAAGGTTTGAGGAAAACCCTTTATAAATTTTTTTTCATATTTTTAAGTTTTATCGGAGACGTGCAGAATTTTCTAAAATAATTTTAAACTATTTTCAAAAGTTGCAAGACACCAAAATTAATCAAAATTAGCTCTTAAATTCTTTGCACCTAAATTAACGTTGTGGCCTTGTGTAATTCACCAAAATTGTTTGAATGTCGAGTTGAGTATTTAGAAGAACAATAAACACAAATTAAAGTTGATGTTTAAATTGGTTGGATTCTTTGAGAATATTTCAAATCAGCATTAAATTTACTATGATATATGTATAAGTATGTTATTATTATCATAGTGATTGGTTAAAACTTTATTGATAAACTTATTTAGAAACATTTCTTTATAAAAGCCAATTTCAAAGACAAGAAACGGTTTTTTTTTTTATTAAAATTGTGAATCCAAACTGACAATTAAAAACTAGTTTCAAATCGTAAATGTCATATACTGTCGCAGAATGAAATGCCTTAAGCCTAGCGTGACATAGGATTGAATTCCGCCGGAGGTGAGAAAATTTTGCGACATGTTTGTTAACACTTATTTAAAAACACCTTTTTGGATGAAGATTCATTTATTGAACTAAGAAATTTTACTTGAAAAAAATCTCCAAGGGGGCGGGTTAAACCCCTAAACCCCTCCCCCCTTCCCCACCCGTTTGCATGGCATTGGCACAATGAAATCAGTGAATTTGCCGCCGACCGTGGCCTAGAGGACAGCGTTGAAGTCTTCTAAGCCATAGGCCATGAAATCGATTCTCGGTCGCCGCACATACATAGAACTCTTTCAGTGGACTGGTGGTGTTAGCATTAGTAAGATGCTAGCAATTATATCCTTGAAAGATGTACGCTTTAGTGCTACGTAGAATTTAGATCACTTCAGAGAAACATGAAGACCGAGATCCTATATGTGTGTGTTCGTTTACTTCGAAACATTTTTTGAAATTTTATTCATTGACTAAAAAAATTATATCGATTCAAAAAAGAAGATTAAAAATAATAAAAATCAGTGAAACGTTTTTAATTTTCGAGCACGAGGTTTATAGTTTAAAATTTCCAACAAATAATGGTTGTCTAAAATTTAATTTGAGATATAGGCTTCCAAGAAGATAAAGTTTTCAAAAAAAAAAATAATAATAATAAAAATTCAAACACAAGCTTATTTGAATAAATAAAAAAAAATAGTAGGACTTTAAAATTAAGTAAGTTTTATTGAAAATCAAAGCAAATATGAAGATGAAAATGATAAGAAAGAGAACAATATTTTTGGTACCTATGTTTAAATAATTGATATGAAAAATTTTGTCGTCCTGAACTCGAATCTTTAGTCAAATTTGATCTATCACCCCTAATTTTGATGACATTGCTTTAATAATTTTAAAAATTAATACGATTGGAGTAAAATCAGTTTTTGAAAACTGATGAACTATCAAACCTACATAAACTCATAGAAATTTAAAAAAGATATCATAAAATATTTTTGACATTATTGAAGCAAGTTCTATTAAGAGTTATATTCCATTTAGGAAATTTGTTGAAAACTTCAAAACGATTTGAGTTTTGCTTCAAAAACATCATATATTCAGTTTGATTTAAAAGTTTTTTTTTAAATTAGTTTAAATTCCTGTATTTTAAAAGTAGGGAAAAGTAAACAAAAAAAACCTACAACCTTTTGTTTTCGCAGGATTCAAAATTATTTAGGTTTTCGAGAAAATTGTAATGTTTTACAATTTTGAAAAAAAAGAGCACAAATGATTTTCAACCTTTTTTCAAATAAAAAAAAAGCTGGTGAAAAAAATTATAATTAATTGCACATTTGGATTCAAAGTATTCAAAAAATCAGAGTAAACTCTATTCCTTGCACCTCGGAAAAATGTGAATTTTGTGGCCTTATGTATTTCTTTAAACCCTTTTGAATGTGGAGTAGAGCATTTAGAATAACATGTGACACGAAATAAAATTGATCCTCAAATTGGTTTAATAAAGGATCTATTTCATATTAGCATAACATTTTAGTGATGAATCATCTGACAGCACTAGATTTGTTATGACATAAACGATATATTTTTTCATCAAAGTGAAAAGTAAATAATAAAAATGGATATCTACTAGGTTTAGGTGTTTTTTGCTAATTATGCTGAGTATCGTTAGTAGTAATCACCTTTCACATGGCTACCAGCATATTCTTGTGTTAAATTAATATTTGTTGAATGAATTATGAATTTAAAATGGTTTCAAATTCTGAACTTGTTTAGTTGTACTTCTTAAAGAAAATCGATTTTTTAGATGAGTTGGGGTTTGAGTGTCAAGATTTGAGTTTTAATACAAAAGGTTTGTGGAATTGCAATTCGAAATCTATAATTATAAATTCGTTCCAATCTGTGAACGTCATATTTTGTCGTTAAATGGAATGTCGTAGGCTTAAGGCTTAGAGTGATATTGAAGCAAATTCCACCGGAGCACATAGGAGTGTTTCACCCAAAAACCTGGCCAAAACTTAAAATTTAAATTTCATTGGTCACTTTTATGTTATTGTTTATTTGATTCTTGAATAAATTTAGCACCATGTACCGTTCATTTTTTTGGCATCTGATTTATTTATAAGCTGTAGCAGCTGTCGAAACTTTAGTATTTTTATAAGATAGAATTTTTCTACAAATTGTTGATTCAGCGCGACTAAGTCTAATCTATCATAAAAACTTTCCTCAGTGACTAAAAATGAAAATTTTAAATGGAGAACTTCAATGGAGGAATGTTTAATAATTTTGAGTTTAATAGTTAAAAATCGATGATGATAGAGATAGTATACAGCGCTTTGAAAATTAATTTATTTATTTTTTGTTTTAAACGTGGATTTTTTTTACAAATTAATGTTTTTGTTTACTTTCCCAGCAAGTCCCGGAAAAATTTTTAATACCATTTGAAAATTGCTAACTGCAACCATCATGCGCAAAAGAAAAAAATTGCGCAAACTCGCGCAACCTCGATATTTTTAAGTTTGAATTTTAAAAATATTGATAGTTTTTCCCCCAAAAAAGTCAACTTGGGCATTGTTTATTTTCAATTAAAGCCTGTGAAATTCATGTTCTTTTACGAATATTTGCAATTGTTACTTCACTTTCGAAAACAAATAAAAAAATTCAAGGTTTATCATAATTTTATAACTTTTATAACCTGGATTATCTATCTTGTCATATAAATGTTAGAAAATTTCTAAAAGGAAATTATGAAAAATTATGAAAACCTAAAAAAATATATTAAATGACCTTAAACACGTTTGAAGAGTCGAAATATACACTTTTATCGACTTCAAACCTAAAAAAATATTTTTGGCCAACTTTTTCTTCTAAGTACTCCTGTGTGCGGAGGCTAGCTAATTTTGTGGCATGTTTGTTAACACTTATTTTTAATAACCTTTTGGAATTAACTAGTTATTCGTTACCACTGTAAATTCATTTCCTGAAATTTTTACATGGAAAAAATCTTTATGGGGCTAATGAAATGTGCCCCTCGGAATCTCGACACCTGGTTTTGAAACGTATTTTAATATTTTTCAAAACGATTTCTATTTTATCTCAGATAATTTATTAGTATTATTATTTCTGTAGATAAATGAGAATGTGGTAGAATCAGTGTCGGTAAATTGTATATCGCTTCTCAGAGCTGCGGAAAATAAGCCGTTAAATTGGTATTTTTTCTTCTAAGGTTAAGTTACAATAAATAAAAAAAACTGTCATTCGAAATGAAAAAGTCATGATCAAATGAATTCAAGTAATTTTGTATATTTTCCCGTTGAAACAGGTTTGGAAATTTTTATTTTTCTTTTCACCCAAATAATCGACAGTTGTTCCCTTAACCTACCTTCATTCTTCTAATTGTATCAACGGTCGCTCATTTCGAAAATTTGCTTTTAACTAAACTCTTTATGGGCCTTAACCAGTGCGTGTGTATATTCAAACATGTCTGAAAAATAGACAATACATTAGCGGCTATTAGAGAAACTATTTTTCACCATTCATTGTCATTTTTCCCATTCAACTATGGGGGGCACAAAACACATTCAACTTTCCACACTCCTCCCCATGCATCTAGATCCATTTATCTTCAATCGCTCTACCACCCGCGACAAATTGAACGCATGAAAGTTCAAACTCGCTGGCATGGCGCACGCATTAGTCAGAGACCCAGTTCCAAGTGAATAGAGTGAACAAAAGCTGCTGCTGCTGGTGGGTAAACATCTAGTATTTCCATGCCGAGAGTATAAACAGAATAAACGGAAAACAACAACAGAAAAAAAATGCTCCCATTAAATGTATAAATTTCACATTACGCACTATCAGAGACTATTTTTTCGTTTCTGTCATTTTCTGGCAATAGCTCGCTTTGGCGCGGGGACAATTTAGCACCGCGCGAGGTCCCTGAGGGGTTTTTCGATTCATGGTGCCAGGCTTTTGCCTTGCTCTAGCCATCCGGAAATTGGACGATTTGATTATGTGCACTGACTGTGAATCTAATATAAATAAATATTATTCATTTGGGTCTTGATCCGTTATTCTAGATCCCGGATCAGGCTGGTGATTAACATTTGGATCAATTAAAGCTATGATCATATAGTATCCGGAAATTTAATTTTGGTGATAGCTACATTACTAGAGATTGTAAATGCAAAACTTTAGCAGCGTTGTGTTGGTTATGAGAAGGACTATCTTGTCTATTTTTGTCAGGTTTTTAAGTTAACGTGTGTTTGAGGTATCTACGATGCAAAAAGACATGGTTAAAATAGTTTTGCACGAATTTGGGCCTTTTGCGCATTGACAATTCTTCATTTTCGACTTGAAAACTCATGAACTGTAGATTTTTTTTTCTAATTTTTTTTGGACCAAATGGTTAAAATGTATAAGGAGCCACTCTAGGATCCATACGAAGTGCCTTTAAAAAGTGTGCAAAGATAAAAAAGAGATTTTATGAAAAAGTAAAAGTATTCCTTGAAATCATTGTTAAATAATTTTTTATATTTTAACATTAAATTTCACATTAACACCTTTATTTTCTCAATAGAAAGTTTTTCGATCAAATGAATAGTTTTTTAAATACACACGTTTGTAACTATCCGGATTCTTAATGATCATAGCCTTAGTTTAGATCTACTTGTTATAGGAACGTTGTGTTTTTATTTTTTTGAGTTCTTACCTAGGATGGTCATTGACATACATCTTAAAAAAGATCCATGAATCATTTTGAAATTATAGGAATCTTTTGAGATGTGTTTACAACCAGGAAAATTACTCTTATTTAATAAGAACTGCTAGCTGACCTGATGTGCTTTGCTTCCACCTCATTTTATTAAATACTAGCTTATTTTACCCGGCCTTGCTTTAAATCGAAATGAGTCATTTGACTTTTCAAAATTTGAAAGCTTTAAATTTGACCTATGTTTGGCCATTTTAATTTGTTAATCTTTTTAAAGTTTTATTGAGATTATTCACTATTTTGATTAATTCACTGAAAACTTTTAGTTCTGGGATTTTAATTAACACGTTCCGACGAACGAACCCAAAAAAAATCTCAGAGCATGAAAGTAAAGCGAGAGAGCTTCAGATTTACAACGCGTGGCAGAACTGAGCGGCAACCTTGCTTAAGAGAGCCGTCACCCATATATGGGTGACGTGGCGACGAACGTGTTAATTGATAATCTAAATAATTTCCCTTGAATCCTTGTTCATCGTATCACGAAAAACTTTTTTTTTACTCACCATGTTAGAGGAAACTTGAGTTGATTTGTCCTTACATTTTTTATCTTCAAATGATAAAATTGTTTGTTTTTATCTTTCCCACTCCCCAATAAAAATCTCTTTTGGTGATCATCCCACTTTTCAAGAAGTTTCCCTGTACAATGGTTTATTCAAATTTCATTTACTTAATAGTTTCTAAAAAGACTTCCGAATCTTGTTGAACCATGTTGAAGAATCACTTTCCCTGTTTTCAATTGTATGTTTGATTTTTCGCTTTTTAATTCCACACTGTTTTATGAGTACTTGTTCTTAAATGTTGTAAGCTCCATTATTTAATACTTTTTTAAAGTGCCATGACTTTTGGTTTGTGGGAATAAAAACGAACTTTTTATGGGATTATGAAATCTATCTTTTATCTCTTTTAGTTGTAGTTTACTACAAGACGTCGGAGAGCACAGTTGCTCAGTAGAGTTCTCTTAGCTTGAGTGAAAATGTATATGTCACGGCGCGCCTCCATCAAAATAATTTTTAGATTTTTTTCCGTGCATCAGGCATAGGACTTTAAATCTGATACAAAATAGCAAAAGGCTCATGCGAAAAGACCCTGATCTTGTAAGGAAATAGTTCGGAGAGATATTTTTTTAGTAATAAGAACAATCAAGAAGAAGAAGCAGAATTAGAAGATATTGCGCCAGATTTATTGAGCAGTTTGTGAAATATTGTAATACTAAAACTAGAGCCAGTTTTTGATAACTAATTTGAGCACGCCTCGATAAAGGTAACCACATCTGAAAAGAGAAGAAAGAAACAATATTAAATATCTATTAATTAAATAGGAAAGTGATCAGCATAAGCACCATTGTGATACGACCACAACGGGTTCCAAACGACCCTCGTGTTTAGTAAGTTCACTAAAATGATCAAATGAAATTGTCGAACATAAATCATTACTTTCAATAATTTTACATCAGGCATCCACTGAGTAAATCGTCTAAACGCAACAGCGTTCAGAAGAACCAGAAAGGCGTCAAAAGCGTCGCCGTGTTATTGAAGCTTATTTACATACTTACCCGTCATACAAGTGAGGTTACCCATGAATTAGTAAACAAACTGAATTATAACCGAAATATTGTTTAGGAACGCATCACGATAAGCCGCGTACAACGTTTAGAAGAATCGAAAATAGAGTACCTAGAATAGAGAAAAACAGTAAACGTAAGTAAAAAATGGAAATGTTAACACAGCAAATTGTAAAACCAAATCGTTGCAGGAATTTTTCAATATATTGCATATTAAAAATACGGAATCAACTCTACTTCATTCTCCCAAAAACGACAGTATATATGTGATAAGGGATTTTGAGGTTAGAAAATAGCTATCACGTGGAAAAATGTCCGAATCCAAGACCCGGATCAATACTATTCGATTTTCTTTCGAAAGTGATGCAGCAGAACCAACGGAGGCAGAAATGTTCAATTTCTGCCAAGACAAGTGTTTCAAGCCAGAAGATTTGTATTCTGTGCACAAAGATAAGGAATCTCGATCAATTTTAATCAAATTCAGGAACAAGGCGCTGCTGAATTCATAGTTACGTGCGGAATCTGCAATCAGTAGTATCTTTTGTATATGCGAATGGAACCAGTACTGAAGTAGAAATCGGTGAAGCAGGATCTAACATCAAATATGTAAGGATTTTTAATCTTCCTCCAGAACTGAAAGATCGGGACTTTTACAATGCTTTGTCATCATTTGGAGTGATTAGACATCAAGTTCGTGAAAAATATCACCCGAGAACAGGTTACCCAGTGTTCTCGACAGTGAGGAGTGTGTACATGGAGATCAACAAGGAGGTACCTCCCCAACTTCGTATCAGTCACTTTATGGCTGTGATGGAATGTCGAGCAAGTGTTTTTTGTGTCAAGGCACTAATCACTTGAAAACCAATTGCCAATTGCCACGTGATTCGGTTCAAGGTCGTTTGTTCAGCAGTGTCGCTGCTGGAACTCATATAGTTAATGTGCCTTTACCAAAAGAGAATGATGATCGACCAAAGGAAAGCCTAATAAGTGTACTCCCAAGTGCCGAAAGCTCTTCTCGCAGAACAATAGCAGCTGTCAGAAGAGCTTCACAGGAAAATACAATGCAACAAGGAGAACCGGAAGAACCAACCAAATAGGAGAGCGTCGGAAAAAGTACAGCTGAGAGTTTGGAAACCAGCGTCGCACCTGGAACGGAAACTGAGTTATCACCATCGCAGCAATGGAAATGTGTTCAAAAGCGTGGAAGGAGACCCCAGAAAAACGAAGACGCTGAGAGTTACTCATCAAATGGTTTTGACGTTGGAGCACCGATATCTTCACCAGACACAGTTTCAACATTGGAAGTACAACAAGAAAGAACAAGAAGCAAGTGCAAACTGCTTAAAATGGAAACGAACCAACAACAAAACCGAAGTATCAAATCGTACCGCTCGAAAAGTAAATAGTTTTGCACTAGAAACAATTAATTCATTGATTGAGTATATTTTCCTAAATAATTAAATATTTTCTCTCTATATTCAGCATTGCTGAACATAGTTGAGGAAGTTGTGAAAAGAAACAGAGTATGTACTATAATAATAATTGGAACCTTTTTAAAAGCGGAAAATACCCTAAAGTTATAGTTGTAACAATGATTTGAAGTTATGTAAGGTTTTATTAAAAAAATAAATTAAAAAAAAATAAATTAAAAAAAAGAAAAAAAAAACACTGTATGGTCGTTTCTAATGCCCGGCCTTGATGGTGAAAACAACCCCACCAAAGGAAACGAAAATCGGTTAACAAAATAAGTGCCATGACTTTCGGTTTGTGGAAATAAAAACGAACTTTGTATAGGAGGGTTCCTTTTCTTAGGTGGGAGGGGCATAGAACTATTACTAAAACCTTACCATGGTCCAACTACATCTCTGTACCAAATTTCAGTCTGATCGGTTAAGCGGTGTGGATTTGTATAAGGTGCATATAAACAAACAATCAAACAAACATATATAGTCCAACTCATCTTTATATATGAGAAGAGAAGATTGAAGTTATTTCGATTCAAATCAAAGAATCTTTGAATACAATATCAACACTTTTGAAAAGTGATTTGTTTAATGAGCTTCTAGTTTTGTGCTTCTAGTTTTGAAGATTGAAGAAGCCAGCCCTTACAAATTATAGAAAGAATCTTCAATACAACAATTAATCCCGTAAAATCAAAAATCACACCTTTTTAAGCGGCGGAAGTCTTGCTCCAGTTTTCATTTAAATTTGAATCAAATTCAACAGTTTATCATTTATAAGAATTTTCATTGTAGATAATATATTTATGGAAATAGAATTTTGAATTCCGTTCAATACGGTGAATCGGAACAATTTTTGAAGCATTTTCCTTAAACTCTAAAATACCAGGCCCCTGCTAAAGACTCGTGCATGCGGGCGTTTCGATACTTAAATGTCATAAGTCACAAAATCATAAGATTGCCATTTAATACAGAATTTAGGAACCGTCAGGTCCAGTCCGGATTTTGCCAGGATAATTCACTTTATTTGACAAATCAAATGTGTTGTACAAATTTTCTAAAATATGCGTCCGAAACTAAATTTTTTAAGTAAGTTTTAAAAAATAATCATAAAAGATTTTTTTGAAGCCTTAAATACTATTTAAAATCTGTTAAAAAGTTTGGATGAAAAATATATTTTTTAATCTTTTTTTCTTGATTTCTGTTTAGCAATTTTTGGGTTTTGACAAAATTTGCCCGGTTTTTCCTGGATTTTGACAGGTATTTATATAAAATTGCCAGGATTGGACCGGCCCGGCTAGATGCTCATAAAATTTTGGCAACCTTCTAACAATACCACCAAAAACGCTCCATTGATATGGAAATGAATTCCCAATGCCCAATACTATCTTCTTACTGACTTACTAGACCATCACACAAAAATTTAAAAATGATATATTAATTATAATGGAAAAAAAGACATAAATTTTAAATAGTACAAATATACACTTTTTAGGAATCATCTCAGATCAAAATAAAGTTTTCTAGTTACTACATTGGATCTTTTTTTCGCTTTTCATATGGGTAGATACTCTAGATTTCGACAGGAACTAGTTTTCGACAAATTTTTAATGGAAGGCTCATCTTTCTATTTGTTGGCTCAAGTTATCTATGATCATATTTTTCTATATTTGCCCTCCCACTTTAGTATACGTAGAATATAAAAATTAATCTAAATAAATTGTTGAATAGAAGTAAATTAATAGTTTAAAAGTAACACTCTAACTCATCTGTGCAACTCAATGCAATCGACTAAATGAGAACGATTTTGAATCACGAAAAAACACCCCTTTTGTTCGATAAAAAGAGACATAAAATGAATCAATGGATGGATAAGGTTCTAAAATCAATCTTTTCGGCAATTTTTTTTTAAATTTTGTAAAAATTTCATGAAATTTCATCTGTTTTTTGAGTTGTTGAAAACTAGCGCTGAAAATTCACCTAATAATCTATTTTTCGACACCTATCTTCTTGGGTATGTTTAAACTATTTCCATGGTGTAAAAAACGTCGTGAAGTAGACAAGCAATTCCAGTATGCAAATATTCATATTCCAGAGCTAACAAAGGACGTGGATATATGCTTGTCAAAAACTAAAACTTTTTGTGTCGAAAACTCAAATCGAATGTCGAAAACTAGGTCATCGAGAGGTTTTAGTAAAAGAATAATAACAACGATGTTTTGAAACTTTTGATTGATAAAAAAGGTAGAGAATGAAGAAAAAAGTCTGTTTCATATAACCAATCATATTTGAAATGAAAAACTTTAATCAATTAATTTATTTACATGGTTTTTCTGACAAAAATAGCAAAAACTGTCGAAATCTAGGTATTTTCCTATAAATTCCAATTCTTTATCGATTCGAATAAGGATAAATATGTTTTAAATTAAATAATAAGAAAAAAAACAATTATGTTCTGAAGCGCAAGTTCATGTAATTTCAAATACCCAAAATTTAGTTATAGAGTTTTGAAAATTCAAATAAAAGTGTCATTTCATTTCCAGAACTAAAAAATTTTGTGAAATTATTTTTATCGGCTATATCGGTGAAATTTTATATTCTTTGAGAAAGAATATTTAAGAATTTAAAGAATATAGACGGATAGAAAATAAGAATGAGGTGAAAGATGTTGAAAATGAGCGGAAGGATAATTTTAATTTGGAAAACTTTTCATCACATTTCATCGTTTTGTTATTCAAGGGCCTACTACCTTGCAGTGGTTGGTACTGATAAAGTAAAAAAAAAAAAATAGAAAAAATTTGTTTGTCGAACATCATTTGAAAATTCAGTAATTCTTTTGAAAATTAATGCTGGAAATTAACTCTCATCCACTCTAGAATTTCAATATGGTATGATGAATTCTGGGGGCACATTCAAATAAAAAAAAATGTCTTCAGGGATCCCTAATGAATTCATGGCATTTTAATTTTGCAAAATTACTTTTAATGGACGCTTCCTGAGTATCAATTTGGCACTCCTCAATAAAAATCGATAGATTTCTTGGTTTCCCAGCCGATTAATACAAAAACTGAAGTTCTGAAAACTCGTGACTCTATGAATGACACCGAAATGTGTTAAATGATTCCACTTTTCAAAATTTTCCTTCAGGAATGAAACAATTTTGACGGTCAAAAGTTTTCAAAAAACTTTTTAACGTTTTTGAGGTTATTATCTTAAAATAATTTAAAAATATATATATTCTTGAGTGCAACACATTGCTTCTAACTTCAGCTTTGTTGGACATACATTTTTTGAGCGATATAAATCGATAAATTTCATTTCTTTCTTAACTGAAGGGATTATTATTCGTACCAATCTGGAGGGTTTAACAGCCTCTACGAAACTATAAGTTTTGCGAATCTTTATCAAATTTGTGATGTTTTGTAGTTTTGCTATAAGTCAAAGATCAATAATATTTAGTGAAAATTAATACATATTATCCAAAGAAAATCTAGTGCAATCGCCCATGTCGGCAGGGACGAGCCTGGAAAGATTTTAATTCTGGTACAAAAGTGCATAGATGTTAACGGTATAAATTTCGTGTAAAAGCTCTGTTTTAACTAAACAAATAACCTCTAAAATTCAAACGAGCAGGGTTTAGACATCAAACCAAGCTTATCCACGCTGTTTAGTAAAAAGTTACCTGTCATTGCGTAAGCAAATGTTGACCTCTTTTGAATGATTTAAGATATATGATCCATATGTTTGTTCCCTCAAGTAACTCTCGCCTTCAATTTTTTTTATAACGAAAGCTCACATTTCGCTGAGAGTTTCAACGTTTTTTGTGTGTGTACCGGATTACGGTGATACTCCTGACCGGTCGATCGTGACAATTCGTAAACAACAACCGGGCAACGGGTTCTCCTATTTTCGGGTCCAAGTACCGTTGCTTATGGCTTGGTTTGGAAATTGGAAACGTTTTTTTTGTCTCCTTCATTCGAAAGTTACAATTGAGGGATTTTGAACTTGGATTCAAACCGAACCCCCGTGAGAAGGGACAAACTGCCTTTTGATGCGTATTCATGTGTGAGGATGGCAGTTTTTCCATATATTTTTTTTTTCCTCGGCTCCTTACTCTATTCCATTGTAACGCGGTTGAATTGTTGGTGCGTTTTATGGTTTTGAAAAGAAGATAACCGTACGTCGTTGTGTCACATTTATTGACAGCGGGACAGCGCGTTAACAAATATGGCATATTTTGCCGGGCCTAGCTGAGTTTTTGCCAAAACAGGGGAGGAACTCTGGAGGGATCAAGTTTATGATTATTCTTTTGGCAGAGTGCTCGCACAGCGGGTTTTATTTTGAATCCTTTCGATACTTTATTTTTTTTCGTCCCACCGAAATGGAATATGCAGAGTTTTTCCAAAGCACCAGAAGCGATAATGTTCCAAGCGACTCAGCGGAACCGAAAAGTTACGGACGGAAACTGATCCGATCATCAGCGCAAATCCTTATCCGTTACAGTAGTAAAATTTGCCCATAAATTCACGACGTGATGACGAATGAAGGGGATTCTGTATGGCAGTAAAGGAATAATTTAGAAACCAGTTTGCCAAATTAATGGCAATTATCTAAACAAATAGATTTTTTCCTGTACAATTCGCATTGAAAATATTTGTTAAAATTTACAAAAAAAACGAGATATCTCGATAATTTTATTGAGAAACAAATTATTTGTAATGTTTGTAATTTTCTGCCTCTTTTTTGTCTTTTTTTTTGTATTTTTCTGTGATAGGGTGATTTGCCAATCGTTGCACAGCTAAGCACATGATTTTGGTTTTTATGCTGTATTTCAGTCATTTCAACCAAATTCACTCGATTTTTTTTTGTCGAAGCACTCATACAGGATTGGTCAACATGATCCAAAGGTTCAAGTGTTCGAAAATAGTGACATTAAAATTTAAAAAATCATTTAAAACAGCTTATCAGTGCCCAATAGTTGCACAGGCAAATTTTATGTCGTGCATAATGTTGTACGGTTTTTTCCAATGGTTGCACATTTTAAAAATCTTCTTAAGGCCCAGCCACCATGCGGTCGAAAAAGCTGATATTTGTTACGGAAGCTTAGTATGAGAACTTCTAGTTCAAATGCAATCTAATTTGGTGACGGCCCCTTTTGAGGGGAGGGGGGGGGGGGGGGGAGTTTGTCTTCCATATAAACCGTCCAATGCACAATTGAAAAATTAGGATCCAAAATAAAGAAAAACACAAAGCCGCCGGGTTTGAGTGTCTAGAATAGCATTTATCACACGTGAAGTTTTCTCAGAAACTCAAATCTACCCTTTAATTTAACCGAAGCCATTTGAGTAAAGTGTTATTTGACCTTATTTGCCCAGTGCTGAGCTTATTTCTTTATATGTCCTACCAACATAAAATTGTATGTCATTAAAATTCCATAGAAAGAACTAAAAGGTATTTAATGCTTAATTTTTAAGTGCCTATTTACAGGTGAAAAGATAAAAGAACGTAATCTGTTTTGCCCCTCTTTACCCCTATGAAGAAGATGTGATTTTATAAAACATTGCTCTAGGACTGACTTGGAAGTCGATCGATTTTTAAATAATGAATATCAATTTAAAACTTAAAAATGGGCACAACCACGCCCAAAGCTTCAGATTGTTTGACTGATTTATGCTCATGATAAACAATTTTTTATAAGAATTTATCTTTTAAAATGTTAATTAATTCAAATATCTTTTTCATGTAAGTGGGTGTATTTGTAATTAATGTAACCTCAGTAGCATTTCATCAATCTTCAGCAGACAATCACAACAATCACAGAAATGTTTCTCAAGAGTTTTCCGGCTGAAAAATTTTTTTGGATCAAATTATTTTTCACAAAGCTATGACTGTTTATTTCTCTGGATGATCAGGACCAAATAAAGCTTCACTTAGATGTCTTCAATGAAGGCAATTCGAAGGCAGATTCGAATTTCTAAGAAAATTGCACATCAGATAATTAATATTACGGGTCTTCCAACCTTTCACTTGGATTTTTTGGGATTAAGGATCATAGTTTTCCTACTATACAATATTTTGACAATATTATTAACATTATAAAGGGGTTCGCTGTTGACATGGAATACAATTCTTAAAGATTTGTCGTCTCGCAATTTGAGAAACAGGTTTTTCCAGAAAATTTTTTATATTCTTTGCATAAAATGTTGAGTAAATGATCGCGATAAAAGATTTCAAAATAAATCTGATAAAAAAGTAGTCTCTCAAAGCCAATGCAGTTGATGTGACTTTGACACTTTTCAGACAATGCAAGTTGCCTTACTTTCATTTATACATATGTTTTTTCAACGAGTTTAATAATTTTAAAACTTCAAGTTTTAGATTTAACGGTAGAAAAAATAAACTTATGGAAATTTAAAATGTTTTTGAATTATTGAATTAATTATTAAAAATCAACACTGAGTGCGAAAAATATGAAAATTCTGAATGGAAAATAATAAACTGGAGTATAGAAATTACTAAAACTACTAGTTAAACGTAATTATCTACTTATTCAGAAAAAAACATTTCATATCAATAGACAATTCGAGTTGTTTTAGTTGCATGTAGTCAATGAACGTGTTCAATTTTGTATGACAATTTGTATGGAAGAAGAAATTTTCGCATATCCAAAAAATTCAAATAAGTTTGAAATTAAGTTTGTTTTTAATGATTGGTTTTGCCCATTCTTAAGCTTAATTTTTTGCAAACATGAGAGAAAGCAAAGAATTTCATGAAAAAAATTATAATAATTTCAAAATAAAAAATCGGAATCAATTGAAAAGTATTGTAAAATTGCAAGATTTGCTTCCTGGAGCCTTCAATAATTTCATGACAAGTTTTTGCGAAAGTTTTAAATCAACATCATCCTACGGTTAACCAGCTTTCAAATTAGCTGCCAAAACAATAAAATTAAAAAATATTTACCTTTTTTGAATTTTTTGTATGACAACGTATATCATTTCTGAGAAACAAATTAGGTTTAGTTTTTGTTCACATGAAATGTATTGTAAGAACCAAGAAATATTTAAAAAATCCAAAATTATGTTTTTTGAACTTTCAGTACATCTCTGATGGTTTTTGAATGGAAATTTGGATTTTCCGTACGAGCCTCCTTTCTAATTCCAAACACGTTGTTATAATTCACGGCTTAATCAATCGCTTCCAAAATTTTTATTGCTATTTTTGGCTGTTAAAACAACTAAATAGAGTTTTTGGAGGCAAACAAATTTATAAATTTGAAATTTCCAAACAAATTTTGCAGAGGAATTATGTACAACAATGGGGCAGGAGGAGATTGAGTGGACCAATTGTTGCACGACCCGACATTTTTTCAGGTTAATTATGGATCATAATTTTTTTTCAAAATCATGGTGTTAAAATTTTCCAACAAACGTTTCGTATAGAAAAGTGATACTAAAATTGTTTTTCTCTAACGTAAAACCTTATTTGCCGTAGAAGGAATGTTAAGGTTTTTGTTAACAATCAGCACAAAAACCGCGCGAAAAAAACAAGAAAAATTAAAACTGTCATAAGATACACATTTAACAGCAGAAAATATCTCAAAAGCCTCATTTCATCAGAAAACATTCCGAATTAAATGATTCAGTATTATTTTTGAGGAAAAGTTGAAAAACAGCTGAAATATTGACAATTTAAGTCATGCTGTGCAACGATGGGTTAGGGGACAACGATTGGCAAATCACCCTATATGGACATTTTTTGAATTGTTTGTGATTTTTCGTAATTTTCTCTTTTTTTGTATTCTTTTGTCATTGATTATAGTTTTGTGTGATTTTTAAAAATGTTTTAATATTTTTTTGTAATGTTTTCGTCAATATTTGTGAGGGTTTGTCACTTATGTCATTTGTTCAATTTATTATTTATTTTTTTCAAGTTGTTTGTTATTTTTTTTTGGATCATTTTTTCAATTTTTTTAATTTTGTTTTTTGTTAATTTTTAGTAATATTTAGTAATTTTTTGTCATTTTTAGTCATTTTTGGTAATTTTTTCTTCACTCTTTGATATTTTTTGAACATTTTTAGTCTTTCATTTTCAAATTTCTGTATTTTCCTAAATTTTTCGTCATTTATTGACATCTTTTGTAAATATTTTAAATTTTAAAGGTATTTATTGTATTTTTTTCATTTTTTCGAATTTATTTTAAAAAAAATTGTGTGATTCTTAAAAAAAAAATGATTTGTTTTTGTTATTTTTTGCAGATTTTTGTCAATATTTGGAATGTTTTGTCATTATAGTTGTATTTTTTGTTTAATAATAATTTTTCTCAGTTAATTGTCATTTTTTTTGTATATTTTTTATAATCTTGTCATTTTTGTCATTTTTAGTCATTTCAAGTAATTTTTTGTCATTTTTTGTTATTTTTTCTTGATTCTTAAATATTCTTTGTCATAATTAGTCATTAATTTATAAACTACTGTATTTTTCCTCATTTTTTTGTCATTTAATAACATTTCTTGTCAATATACAAAATTTTTCAGCTATTTTTGTTATTTCTTGACATTTTTCTAATTTAATTCGAGTTTGTGTGAGTTTTTTTAATTCTTTATAATTTTTTTTTGTTATTTTTAATAATGTTTTGTCATTTTCTTTATTTTTTTTCTTTGTAATTTTTGGTATTTTTTGTGTTTTTTTTTGTTTTTTTTTTGTGATTTTCTGTCAATTTGAGTAATTTTGTCTAATTTTTTGTGATTTTGGTAAAATTTTGTCATTCTTGCTATTTTTTTGCATTTCCTCGTTATTTGTGATATTTTTATTCTTTTCAATTATTTTCATAATCATTTGTCGTTTTTGTTCTGTTTAGAATTTTTCGTAAAATTATGTGATTTATTGATATTTTTTCAAACTCAATTTTCATATTTTTTGATTTTTTTCTGTTATTGTTTGTAGTTTTAGGTATTGATATGCATTTTTTTAATCTTTTGTAAAATATTGTAATTTTTTCTTTATTTTTATTTTTTTAAGAATTTTATGTGATTTTTTGATTATTTTTTGGTGTAATTTTTTTTCATAACTCTTGTTATTACAAACATGTTATTATTCGTCATTTAATTGTGAAGATTTGTCATTTTTCGACATTTTTTTTTTATTTTTTGTATTTTTTTTTACCATTTCAGTAATGAAAATGAATTAAATGAAAAATTCTCTAATTATTTTTTTTTATCTTTGAAATTTTTTGTCATGTTAAGTCATATTTATTTTTTCCCCTTATTTTTTCTTAGTTTGTTCTCTGTTTATTTGTCATTTTTTTTGACACTTCTCAATTTTTTTTGCATTTATGTGACTTTTTATCATTTTTTCTTCATTTATTCCTCATTATATGAAATAATTTTTTTTTTTAAATTTATAATTTTTTTCATTGGGATTTTTTTGTCATTTGGAAAACTAACATGAATGATTTGGTTGTTTCAAGCTGAAATGTTAAGAGAAATGTTTCAAAGTGTAGTTCACGAGTGGCCGGATGTGTTTATAAAAGCTCTGATTATCGGAAGTGGCTAAGCGATCTTGGGATTTCGAATGATTTGCTGCATAAAATTCGCAATGGGCAAATGTGTTAATTTGTTGCTTAATACGCGTAATTGAAGAGCGGCTCTTGATTATTCTTGGGGTTTTGCAGTTGTTCAACTAAAAAAAAAACAAAGGAATTTTTTTTCCAAAAGTTACATGAAATCGTAAATTTGTAACTTTCTCGCCGGTTCCCGTTGTAGAAGTGAAATTTATGTGCTAGAAATTAAGGCCCCTTACTTGGGAAATCTGTTTGTTTCAAGAAGATGTGTTGTGACTGAAATTTCTGCTTAGGGCTTTGGCTTCTGGGCGTTTGGCGTTTGTTGGAGGAATTGGTTTTATGATAGGAAGAAAAAGGTTCAAGCTATCGATTCCGAGTTTAGCAATCGTCGGGTGCGCCATCTATTTTTTTACGTATTGTCAGTGCAGTGCTTTTCCGCGATAGCGATTCTTAGTCACGTTTTTTTTTTTGAGCAATTTCCAATAAGGGTGAAAATTATTCAAAACTCAGTTGAAAGCGAAATGTGAAAGAAAAACATTATCCAATTCAACGAGATTGCGGAATGACGAAGAAGTTAATAGTAATACTTTTCGATTTTCGGGGGTTGATTGTATCAACCAAAACAGTTGGTTTTTTTGTCGTCTCGGCTGCGAATGGATTCTAAGAAAACGAGATATTTTCTCATATTTTTTTCGAATACTTAGTGTTCACTTTTAGTAAATAAAAAAAAAGTAGAAAAACTAATACATCGGCGAGAAGCGGCAAAGTTCGGGTCGTTAAACGGTCTTCAGGTGCAGTTCAGGGAATTGCGTGGGTGTTTTTTTTCGTCGCTTGCTGTGACTGATTCTTGCGTTGTCCGGTTACGGTCCGGTCCGGTTGAAAAAGTATCACCTGGAAAAAGGTGCCGTTTAATTTAATGAATGAAAATCTAAGTGCTGATCATTTAATGGATAATTTCAAGTGAAACGAGTGACTAAAGTTAAATTCGATTTTTTTTACTATGTAGGTCAAGTCATTAAAATATGACATCACACGTGTTATGATGGGCTGGGAAAGTAAATTCTTAAGTTCTAGCACCAGTCATACCAATCTCGGCATGCTGCGAAAGAATAGCTTCGAAGCACTGTGAACAGCATACAAATTACTAGAGCCTTTTTTGTTATAACAATAAGTACTCTTTCATTATGGGGCGATTCAAATATTACGTAACGCAATTTTCGATCGTTTTCAACCCCCCCTCCCCCTACGTAACAAATTCGTTTAAGATTTTCTATACAAAATTCACAAAACGTAACAAACTCTTAAACCCCCTCCCCCCCTTAACGCGTTACTTAATATTTGAATAGTCCCTTTAGGGGTACAAGGGTAAGTACAAGGAAAAGTACATGGTAACAAGGTAAGATGTAAAACATTGAAAACGTTTAAATATTTATCTTTTGATTAAATATATTAAAAATAGCTTAACTTTATTGTGGGGTTTAGTGGGGGGGAATGGACAGGACATCAAACGAATAGAAGACTGATATACAATGGATTGTGGGTTCAAGCCAGCCGGAGTATCTCGGCTAATTTGGAATGTTGAGTAGGTTACTTAGGTACATTTTCAGGATTCTTTATTTGTTTAGAACAGTTGGAAGGGAGTAAGATGAGTCAAACCTGTCCCAATCCAGTGGTAACGGAACCCTTGGTTGTGCTGCAATTATTGTTGATGAGTTAAGCATGAACAATATTTGAATTTGCGATTGAGACTTCCCGTACCGACTCGGGTCGAAAGACCTACCAGCCACTGGTGGGTCAAACATACATACATACATATACATACATTTGGAAAACAAACATAACACGAGTTATTTTTTTTTTAATTTTTTTATTTTTCGACAATTTATTCATTTTTGTCATTTTTGTCATTTTTGTCATTTTTGTCATTTTTGTCATTTTTGTCATTTTTGTCATTTTTGTCATTTTTGTCATTTTTGTCATTTTTGTCATTTTTGTCATTTTTGTCATTTTTGTCATTTTTGTCATTTTTGTCATTTTTGTCATTTTTGTCATTTTTGTCATTTTTGTCATTTTTGTCATTTTTGTCATTTTTGTCATTTTTGTCATTTTTGTCATTTTTGTCATTTTTGTCATTTTTGTCATTTTTGTCATTTTTGTCATTTTTGTCATTTTTGTCATTTTTGTCATTTTTGTCATTTTTGTCATTTTTGTCATTTTTGTCATTTTTGTCATTTTTGTCATTTTTGTCATTTTTGTCGTTTTTGTCATTTTTGTCAATTTTGTCATTTTTGTCATTTTTGTCAATTTTGTCATTTTTGTCATTTTTGTCATTTTTGTCATTTTTGACATTTTTGTCATTTTTGTCATTTTTGTCATTTTTGTCATTTTTGTCATTTTTGTCATTTTTGTCATTTTTGTCATTTTTGTCATTTTTGTCATTTTTGTCATTTTTGTCATTTTTGTCATTTTTGTCATTTTTGTCATTTTTGTCATTTTTGTCATTTTTGTCATTTTTGTCATTTTTGTCATTTTTGTCATTTTTGTCATTTTTGTCATTTTTGTCATTTTTGTCATTTTTGTCATTTTTGTCATTTTTGTCATTTTTGTCATTTTTGTCATTTTTGTCATTTTTGTCATTTTTGTCATTTTTGTCATTTTTGTCATTTTTGTCATTTTTGTCATTTTTGTCATTTTTGTCATTTTTGTCATTTTTGTCATTTTTGTCATTTTTGTCATTTTTGTCATTTTTGTCATTTTTGTCATTTTTGTCATTTTTGTCATTTTTGTCATTTTTGTCATTTTTGTCATTTTTGTCATTTTTGTCATTTTTGTCATTTTTGTCATTTTTGTCATTTTTGTCATTTTTGTCATTTTTGTCATTTTTGTCATTTTTGTCATTTTTGTCATTTTTGTCATTTTTGTCATTTTTGTCATTTTTGTCATTTTTGTCATTTTTGTCATTTTTGTCATTTTTGTCATTTTTGTCATTTTTGTCATTTTTGTCATTTTTGTCATTTTTGTCATTTTTGTCATTTTTGTCATTTTTGTCATTTTTGTCATTTTTGTCATTTTTGTCATTTTTGTCATTTTTGTCATTTTTGTCATTTTTGTCATTTTTGTCATTTTTGTCATTTTTGTCATTTTTGTCATTTTTGTCATTTTTGTCATTTTTGTCATTTTTGTCATTTTTGTCATTTTTGTCATTTTTGTCATCTTTGTCATTTTTGTCATTTTTGTCATTTTTGTCATTTTTGTCATTTTTGTCATTTTTGTCATTTTTGTCATTTTTGTCATTTTTGTCATTTTTGTCATTTTTGTCGTTTTTGTCATTTTTGTCAATTTTGTCATTTTTGTCATTTTTGTCAATTTTGTCATTTTGGTCATTTTTGTCATTTTTGTCATTTTTGTCATTTTTGTCATTTTTGTCATTTTTGTCATTTTTGTCATTTTTGTCATTTTTGTCATTTTTGTCTGTCGGGGCGTCCAAGTACCTTCTTCCTTCCGTGACTAGGTTCCTTCCGATAGCGGCTGATTTGGGCGTCCCAACACTGAATTTGGTGAACCTTGCTGGGGGAATCGGGTTTGGTTCTTTTCACCTGCTGCCAACAACCAACCGAACAATTTACTGGGCGAAATCCAAGGGGTAAAGCCTCCCAAATGATGTGGTCATCAACTCCAAAAAGCACACGCGACAAATTTACAAACACTACATATATTTTGAACTTAACACTAAACTATAATTAACAAAAAAAGACCTCGAATGTCGGTCGGAGGATAGCCTCCACTAGTGTTGACGATGATGGTGCAGTTACAAGTGATTGCTGTTGTTTTGGGGTGGCGTCGCCAGACCGATGTGCGATGTTTTACTCATCGGCGCAACTCGTTCGTTCTCCGCCAATCGCATTCACTCTCGCCAGACCATTGTCGTTGATATCGTTCTCCGACGCTCTCAATTGCCCATCGTGGCCGACTGAATATGAAGGTGGGCTTTGATGCAGTTTTCATCCATGCGCGTCTCAAGGGTTGCTTACTCCTAAACATCCTGGCCACCCAGAAATAACCATTTCTGCAAAAACAAAAAACAAAATATCCTCTTCCATTGAGGTGATTGGAGGGGGAACGGGAGTAAGGGTTAAATGGATTTGGGTTGAAAATCGTCTGACTTTACTTCATCTGACTCAGGCTGAATCGGCAAAAGACAAATTCTTTCGACCGCACGAGTTTTATACCCACTGTTAGTTTTCAATGTAACTACTCGTACGATGCCATCTCTACCTGGGTGTACTTCGGAAATGCGGCCCATCTTCCAGTGTATTGGTGGGACATTATCATCGCAGATTATCACCAATCTTCCTAACTGGATGTTTACATTTTTACTCCACCGTTTGGTTCTGGCCTGCAACTGTGAAAGATACTCCCTTCGCCAACGATTCCAAATGTGTTGTACCTTTTGTTGTATCAGCTGAGACTTATGAATTCTGTTTTCAGGTATACTTAATAAATTGTGTTCGGGAAGAGCTTGCAAGGAGGATCCCAACCAGAAGTGCGCCGGTGTAAGGGGCTCCAAATCGTTAGGATCGTCTGACTGCTGAGTGATAGGCCTAGAATTGAGACATGCTTCCACCTGTACCAGTAATGTTTGCATGTCTTCGAAGGATAATGGGTGGTCACCAATGACCCTCAATATGTGGTACTTAGCAGATTTCACAGCCGCTTCCCATAGGCCACCAAAATGAGGTGCTCGAGGAGGGTTTAAGTGCCACTGAATGGAATCGTTTGAGCAATGCTTCGATATTTTGTCATGATGATCTTTAGACCTGAGTAACTTTATCAAGTCTCGCAAATAGTTCCTAGCACCGACAAAATTGGTTCCGTTGTCGGAATAGATGTCAGCAACCTTGCCCCACCTGCCGAGAAACCGTCTTAGTGCCTGTAGGAAACGCTCTGTTGTGAGGTCAGTTACCAGTTCTAGGTGCACAGCTTTTGTCGAAAAACAAATAAATACCGCTACGTAAGCCTTAGCAGCTGGTTTTCGTGGCGCATAGCGTACTTGTACTGGTCCGAAGTAATCCACTCCGGTTCTTGTGAAAGGTCGTGATTCCGTTACGCGTTCCGCAGGCAATTCTCCCATGAATTGCTGAATTGGTTTGGGCCTTGCTCTGAAGCATGTGACACATTTGTGAATGACATTTCTAACCACGCTCCGCCCTCCCAGTGGCCAAAACCGTTGCCTAACGGTGCAAAGTGTCAGCTGAGGTCCAGCGTGCAATAATTTTCTGTGATATGATTCAAATAAAAGCTTCGTAAAACCATGATTTGCAGGAAGAACCATAGGGTGTTTGAAATTCTCAGATTCATTAGAATGCCTTAACCTTCCGCCTACCTTAACTATGCCATTTTGTACAAAAGGATTGAACCAGCGTAGTGGTGATTTTCTGGAAACAGATTCCCCTTTTGAGCACGACCTCAGTTCTTCTCCAAAACATTCTAGTTGAACTAGGCGCACAATAACATTCTCTGCATCTGATAATTCTGATGCTCTAAGGAATCCTGAAATAGGACCCTCGTCTGACTTTCTAAGCATTCGAATTAAGCGAATCCAAATCGCCGTGGAACGGATAAGTTTCGTATAGTCGGAAAAGTGTGAAATATACCAGTTATTGAACTCTCTGACAACAGAGTTAGCTGCAGCTACATTCTTGTGCCTCCTTTCTTCTTCGCCTCCTTCTTCCAACGTGCTGACCGATGCCATAGGCCAGTTCTCCATGCGTTCCGATAACCAACATGGACCATTCCACCAAAACTCGTTTCCAAGAATCTCCTCGGGGAGAATACCACGAGAGATTAAGTCCGCAGGGTTCTGCTTTCCTGCAACATGGTTCCATTGACATCCTTCGGTTAATGATTGAATTTTGCTCACTCTATTGGCCACAAAAGTAGTCCAGGTTGAAGGCGTCGAGGCGAGCCAACGCAAAACGCATGTAGAATCGGTCCAAAAGAAAGTCGAGGCTTCGCTTTTGAGTGATTTTTTCACATTGGCTACCAGCTGAGCCCCAAGTAAAGCTCCACACAGCTCTAATCTTGGAATGCTTTGCGATTTTAGTGGTGCTACGCGTGACTTCGAGGTTAGTAGGGTTGTTTTCAATTGGCCTTGAGAATTTTGGCTACGAATGTATACACAAGCCCCGAACGCCCTTTCTGAAGCATCAGAAAAACAGTGGATCTCAAGCAGAACAGAGTCGAAAATAACGACGCATCGATTGATTCGGATCTCATTTAGCAAACCGAGTTGCTGGTGAAATTTCCTCCAAGCTTCATCAAAACTCAACGGAACTGGATCATCCCAATCCAGTCGTTGATCCTTCTCGTTTCTAAGCATCCAAATTTTCTGCATGAAAATCTTAGCAGTCACAATAACGGCTCCAATAAGCCCCAGGGGATCGAAAAGCATGGCAATAACGGACAGTATTCGCCTTTTTGTTAATGGTTCAATAGATTCTACGGCCGGAATACTGAATTGAAAACTGAAAACATCTGACGTGGGCATCCATGTCAAACCTAATGTCTTGACCGATGGATCAGGATCCAGATTTATACCCTCCGAACATTTAATTGCCAAATTATCTTCAGTAACGTTCTTCAATACTTCAAGGCTGTTTGAGGCGTATTTTCTCAAACGAAACCCACCAGAACTCATCAACGCATCTAGTTGAACTTGCAGCTCACTAGCTTCCTCTACGGTATCCGATCCAGTGATGACATCATCCATATACGTGTCATACAAAACAGCCCTTGCTGCGAGAGGAAAATCCCCTTTACCATCCGTGGCTAACTGTTGCAGCGTTCTAGTGGCTAAAAATGGTGCAGGTTTGGTGCCGTAGGTGACTGTGCGCAGTTCAAAGATCGATATATTCTCCTCGGGAGATGATCGCCACAAAATGGATTGAAGAGGACGATCAGCTTCGGAAATTCTGATTTGCCTGAACATTTTTTCAATGTCAGCAACAACCATGACCTGTTTGGTTCGACAGCGGAGAATAATCGAGCGTAAGTCATCCTGAATAACAGGACCATTCAATAATCCATCGTTCAACGATATTCCAGTTGAAGTTTTACAAGAGGCGTCAAAAACGACCCTGACCTTGGTTGTGGTACTGGCCTCTTTAACAACTGGGTGGTGTGGCAAAAAACAACGCTTAACTGACTGTTTAACTGATTGCTGACATGACTCATTCTCCAACTCAACTATCTTTTCCATATGGCCCAAACGAACATATTCTTCCATGAATTCTTGGTATTGCTTCCTAAGGTTTTCGTCCCTTGAAAGTCTCCGCTCCGTTGACAGAAACCGTCGCCTAGCGATCTCTTGTGACTCACCTAATTGGTCAATAATACTTTCATTACGTGGCAGAGAAACCGTGTATCTTCCGTCCGACTCGCGTTTTACAGTTTTGGAGAATAAATGTTCGCATTTAGCTTCCTCTGGTGAAAGAATACTGTCTGAATCGACCTCCTCACAGGACCAAAATCGAGCCATCATAGTTTCCAAAGAATCTTCCGTGATAGAAGTGTTAGAGATTACTTCTATGGCTTGCCTTGGAGTTTGTAAACCTCCACAGACTACCCAACCAAAGACCGAATGGTTCAGAGAAGGAAGTTGATCACCCAAATCAATTCTTTCTCCAGTATGGAAGAAATCGAAAAACGCTTCAATTCCTAGAACGATGTCTACCTCGCTAGAAATGGAGAACGAAGGATCTGCCAGCTCGATACCATCTGGAAATCTCCAGCTTGATGTCCGAATCGTGGTTGTGGGTAAGTTAACCGTCACATTAGGTAGAACAAGAAAACTCATCACTCGTGAAAACTGTGAAACTCGTGATCGAACCGTGGCATGAATCCTCTGTTTGACCTTGGTTGCTGCCTGCCCTATTCCAATAACGCAAATTTCGACCCTTTCTCTGGTGGCTTTCAATCGTTGGCTCATTCGCTCCGTAAGAAGATTGCTCTCCGAGCCAGAATCTAGAAGAGCTCTTACTGGGTATTGATTACCATAATCGTCTTCCAAAATGACTACAGCCGTGGCCAAGAGAACCTGCGACGAGCGTTGGGAGGCAGCGTTGGAGGACTGGATATCTGTTGCTGCCAGGTTTGTCACTTGCGGATCTGATACAACCATCGATTCATGAGGCCTTGATTCTGCATTGTCCTTCCGATATCTAGAACTTCTGGATTCTCCTTTACCCATGTTAAAACAAACCAAACTGTGATGGCGACCCTTACAATGGCGACAAGAATACCTTGATTTGCAATCTTTAGCCCTATGGCTCTTGCTAAAGCAGTTTCGGCAAAGTGAATGACTTCGCAGCAACCCTTCTCTATCCTCAATCTTCATGCGCTGAAAAGCCTGGCATCGAAATAACGGATGATCCTCCTGACAAGCAACACACGCTTTACCAGACGATTGAATCGAACTGAAGCTACCCTTAGTAAATTGTCTAAACCTTGAAACTGATTGTGGTTGAACTGCCTTGGGTTCCACTATCTTAGCTGGCAAAGATTCCAATACACGCACTCGCCTGCGAAGGAATTCCGTCAAATCTTGAACAACATCTTGGTCCTTAGCTGCGGAGCTTTCTTCCCATCCTCTGCGTGTCGCAGGATCGAGACGCGAGGAGAGAAGATGGACCAGAAGAAGATCCTTGTAATCTTCAGGCTGAATGATTTGATCTAAAGTCTGCACAATTCTCTCAAATCCTTCTAAGAGAACTTGCAGATCACTGACGGATTCCTTTGGCAAAGAAGGCAGCTGAAACAGACCTTGGACTTGTCTTTTCCGTAAGAGCTTGCTATTATTATATCTTTTCAGTAACAAATCCCAGGCGATTTGGTAATTGGTCTTGGTAATCTTGATAGGATCAATCAGAGCCTTGGGTTCACCCTGTAGACAACCCTTAAGATAGTGGAACTTTTCCACTTCCGGTAAATCAGTTTTCCAATGAATAAGGGACATGTATAAATCTCGAAAACTTAACCATTCTTCAATATTTCCATTAAAAGTTTGAAGTTTGATCTGAGGAAGTCGAACGTGATCAAGAGTTGGTTGCAATAACGAGTCATTCACCCTAGATGTACTATTGAAATCCGGTAATTGAGCCCTTTCCTTTAACTTCTCCATAAGAAACGCTTTGGCATGGTAATATTTTTCGCTAAACGTGGCCCTTTCACGCTCGAAAAAAGTTTCATCTAAATCGAAATCATCATGAGATTGAATTTCAATCAAAGTGTCATTCAGTTTTTCCCACAGGCTGTCAATTTCCTCCAAACGAATCTCAATTTGAATCGATGTTGAATCCTCTTGAAATGTTTCAACAAAACGCCAAATGTCACCGAACGAAGACTGAATTTGTTTGAATCTCATGTTCAGAGACTTGAGGCTCGGAGCCACCGTTGAAATTGAAGGTTTCTTTGTGCTGGGCATGATTAGTTTTGTAACTGCGGAATATGAATTCAAATTCAGTTCCAATTAAACCTCCAACAGTGCACTGCGAATACCTTGTACCGATTCAATTACTGGCAGTAAATTCCGACAAATTAGATTCAAAGTCTGAACCGAATGAATTCTTGATATTAAACAAACTCAGTCTCAATACTGTCAAAATACTGACCCAATCTGAATAAATAACACAATAAGTACTCAATAAGCAGATTTCCATTGATAAAATTATCGACAATATTCAAATTTAATCAATCATTGATAAAACGATACAGACTCAACACCGTCGCCAACGATAATTTCAACCAATGTAATTTTCAACAAACTGAAACGGACTCCAGAAATTACCAATCAACAACCTTGGATTGAATACAGTCAAATTCTGACTCAAAATTATCGAAAAAACAGCTCAATTCTGATGCAGCATGAAATTTTAATAGTTTATGATCAAACTCAAGCTTTCAAATTAACATCTTGTAACTTAAAATGATTAATATCGTGTAATTTTGATCACCTTCCAATATTGTTTCATCAAATTCAATCAGTGTTCACTTCCTATAAGAAGATAATATTCAAACTCGTTCCAATATAGGTCACCCGACCTTAGATTCGGTTAGCTACACAAACAATCATCATCAATTAGCAAACTCCAATTCACATATCATAAACAGCTGATCGATAAATAACATCGCATCTCAGTAGCAGTAATGCAGAACTATTTAGGTGCTATCCAATCGCACAAACACTAGTTAGGGTAGTAATACCAATAATAGGTTAACTCAAACCTTCCAAACAGAAACCAATTCCGACCAACTAGGACCAACAATGTCCTTTTCAACAGACAAAAACACTCCAAATAGAGTCAAAGGCCTCCCAGCCAATGACAACAGGGATACGGTAAGTATTGAGGTTGGAAGAGGATTTAAATCATAATTAAATCTATATTTTAAAGCAACCAACAGTGTTTCGTCGAGTAACTTACTCAATCCAAAATGGAATCGATCATCCTTGGCCGAAGGGGTGATGAGGTGAGGGGGTGATGTTCCAATCACCAGGCAGTAGCACCGTTCACTAGTGGACCTTCCGAGTTGGCGATGTTCCAATCGCCGGATGTTCCGACCCTTTCCGAAACGCTGCTTGACCGACACCGGGCATGCAAAGGTGTCCTAGGCGGTGATGTCGATGACCAATAAACGATAGATGATGTCCCAGGATGATGAATAGGATTCAGCCTATCCTCGATGGCGCTGATTCTCGATGGCGCTTATCCTTGATGGCGCTACCCAAGCCAAGCCAAACGTAAGCACACAAAGGATGTTTTGTTGCTTCGATTGTTCAGCCCAACTTCTTCTTCAATGGCGGGACGGGTGCTTTAGAATTGGCAGAACAATTGACTCACGGGTGTTGCAGACAATGGTATCCGGATTTACGCGCAAATTGGGCCACATCCGGCTCGAAGGACCATAATGTCGGGGCGTCCAAGTACCTTCTTCCTTCCGTGACTAGGTTCCTTCCGATAGCGGCTGATTTGGGCGTCCCAACACTGAATTTGGTGAACCTTGCTGGGGGAATCGGGTTTGGTTCTTTTCACCTGCTGCCAACAACCAACCGAACAATTTACTGGGCGAAATCCAAGGGGTAAAGCCTCCCAAATGATGTGGTCATCAACTCCAAAAAGCACACGCGACAAATTTACAAACACTACATATATTTTGAACTTAACACTAAACTATAATTAACAAAAAAAGACCTCGAATGTCGGTCGGAGGATAGCCTCCACTAGTGTTGACGATGATGGTGCAGTTACAAGTGATTGCTGTTGTTTTGGGGTGGCGTCGCCAGACCGATGTGCGATGTTTTACTCATCGGCGCAACTCGTTCGTTCTCCGCCAATCGCATTCACTCTCGCCAGACCATTGTCGTTGATATCGTTCTCCGACGCTCTCAGTTGCCCATCGTGGCCGACTGAATATGAAGGTGGGCTTTGATGCAGTTTTCATCCATGCGCGTCTCAAGGGTTGCTTACTCCTAAACATTGTCATTTTTGTCATTTTTGTCATTTTTGTCATTTTTGTCATTTTTGTCATTTTTGTCATTTTTGTCATTTTTGTCATTTTTGTCATTTTTGTCATTTTTGTCATTTTTGTCATTTTTGTCATTTTTGTCATTTTTGTCATTTTTGTCATTTTTATCATTTTTGTCATTTTTGTCATTTTTGTCATTTTTGTCATTTTTGTCATTTTTGTCATTTTTGTCATTTTTGTCATTTTTGTCATTTTTGTCATTTTTGTCATTTTTGTCATTTTTGTCATTTTTGTCATTTTTGTCATTTTTGTCATTTTTGTCATTTTTGTCATTTTTGTCATTTTTGTCATTTTTGTCATTTTTGTCATTTTTGTCATTTTTGTCATTTTTGTCATTTTTGTCATTTTTGTCATTTTTGTCATTTTTGTCATTTTTGTCATTTTTGTCATTTTTGTCATTTTTGTCATTTTTGTCATTTTTGTCATTTTTGTCATTTTTGTCATTTTTGTCATTTTTGTCATTTTTGTCATTTTTGTCATTTTTGTCATTTTTGTCATTTTTGTCATTTTTGTCATTTTTGTCATTTTTGTCATTTTTGTCATTTTTGTCATTTTTGTCATTTTTGTCATTTTTGTCATTTTTGTCATTTTTGTCATTTTTGTCATTTTTGTCATTTTTGTCATTTTTGTCATTTTTGTCATTTTTGTCATTTTTGTCATTTTTGTCATTTTTGTCATTTTTGTCATTTTTGTCATTTTTGTCATTTTTGTCATTTTTGTCATTTTTGTCATTTTTGTCATTTTTGTCATTTTTGTCATTTTTGTCGTTTTGTCATTTTTGTCATTTTTGTCATTTTTGTCATTTTTTGTCATTTTTGGCATTTTTGTCATTTTTGTCATTTTTGTCATTTTTGTCATTTTTGTCATTTTTGTCATTTTTGTCATTTTTGTCATTTTTGTCATTTTTGTCATTTTTGTCATTTTTGTCATTTTTGTCATTTTTGTCATTTTTGTCATTTTTGTCATTTTTGTCATTTTTGTCATTTTTGTCATTTTTGTCATTTTTGTCATTTTTGTCATTTTTGTCATTTTTGTCATTTTTGTCATTTTTGTCATTTTTGTCATTTTTGTCATTTTTGTCATTTTTGTCATTTTTGTCATTTTTGTCATTTTTGTCATTTTTGTCATTTTTGTCATTTTTGTCATTTTTGTCATTTTTGTCATTTTTGTCATTTTTGTCATTTTTGTCATTTTTGTCATTTTTGTCATTTTTGTCATTTTTGTCATTTTTGTCATTTTTGTCATTTTTGTCATTTTTGTCATTTTTGTCATTTTTGTCATTTTTGTCATTTTTGTCATTTTTGTCATTTTTGTCATTTTTGTCATTTTTGTCATTTTTGTCATTTTTGTCATTTTTGTCATTTTTGTCATTTTTGTCATTTTTGTCATTTTTTTAATTTTTGTCATTTTTGTCATTTTTGTCATTTTTGTCATTTTTGTCATTTTTGTCATTTTTGTCATTTTTGTCATTTTTGTCATTTTTGTCATTTTTGTCATTTTTGTCATTTTTGTCATTTTTGTCATTTTTGTCATTTTTGTCATTTTTGTCATTTTTGTCATTTTTGTCATTTTTGTCATTTTTGTCATTTTTGTCATTTTTGTCATTTTTGTCATTTTTGTCATTTTTGTCATTTTTGTCATTTTTGTCATTTTTGTCATTTTTGTCATTTTTGTCATTTTTGTCATTTTTGTCATTTTTGTCATTTTTGTCATTTTTGTCATTTTTGTCATTTTTGTCATTTTTGTCATTTTTGTCATTTTTGTCATTTTTGTCATTTTTGTCATTTTTGTCATTTTTGTCATTTTTGTCATTTTTGTCATTTTTGTCATTTTTGTCATTTTTGTCATTTTTGTCATTTTTGTCATTTTTGTCATTTTTGTCATTTTTGTCATTTTTGTCATTTTTGTCATTTTTGTCATTTTTGTCATTTTTGTCATTTTTGTCATTTTTGTCATTTTTGTCATTTTTGTCATTTTTGTCATTTTTGTCATTTTTGTCATTTTTGTCATTTTTGTCATTTTTGTCATTTTTGTCATTTTTGTCATTTTTGTCATTTTTGTCATTTTTGTCATTTTTGTCATTTTTGTCATTTTTGTCATTTTTGTCATTTTTGTCATTTTTGTCATTTTTGTCATTTTTGTCATTTTTGTCATTTTTGTCATTTTTGTCATTTTTGTCATTTTTGTCATTTTTGTCATTTTTTGTCATTTTTGTCATTTTTGTCATTTTTGTCATTTTTGTCATTTTTGTCATTTTTGTCATTTTTGTCATTTTTGTCATTTTTGTCATTTTTGTCATTTTTGTCATTTTTGTCATTTTTGTCATTTTTGTCATTTTTGTCATTTTTGTCATTTTTGTCATTTTTGTCATTTTTGTCATTTTTGTCATTTTTGTCATTTTTGTCATTTTTGTCATTTTTGTCATTTTTGTCATTTTTGTCATTTTTGTCATTTTTGTCATTTTTGTCATTTTTGTCATTTTTGTCATTTTTGTCATTTTTGTCATTTTTGTCATTTTTGTCATTTTTGTCATTTTTGTCATTTTTGTCATTTTTGTCATTTTTGTCATTTTTGTCATTTTTGTCATTTTTGTCATTTTTGTCATTTTTGTCATTTTTGTCATTTTTGTCATTTTTGTCATTTTTGTCATTTTTGTCGTTTTTGTCATTTTTGTCAATTTTGTCATTTTTGTCATTTTTGTCAATTTTGTCATTTTGGTCATTTTTGTCATTTTTGTCATTTTTGTCATTTTTGTCATTTTTGTCATTTTTGTCATTTTTGTCATTTTTGTCATTTTTGTCATTTTTGTCATTTTTGTCATTTTTGTCATTTTTGTCATTTTTGTCATTTTTGTCATTTTTGTCATTTTTGTCATTTTTGTCATTTTTGTCATTTTTGTCATTTTTGTCATTTTTGTCATTTTTGTCATTTTTGTCATTTTTGTCATTTTTGTCATTTTTGTCATTTTTGTCATTTTTGTCATTTTTGTCATTTTTGTCATTTTTGTCATTTTTGTCATTTTTGTCATTTTTGTCATTTTTGTCATTTTTGTCATTTTTGTCATTTTTGTCATTTTTGTCATTTTTGTCATTTTTGTCATTTTTGTCATTTTTGTCATTTTTGTCATTTTTGTCATTTTTGTCATTTTTGTAATTTTTGTCATTTTTGTCATTTTTGTCATTTTTGTCATTTTTGTCATTTTTGTCATTTTTGTCATTTTTTGTCATTTTTGTCATTTTTGTCATTTTTGTCATTTTTGTCATTTTTGTCATTTTTGTCATTTTTGTCATTTTTGTCATTTTTGTCATTTTTGTCATTTTTGTCATTTTTGTCATTTTTGTCATTTTTGTCATTTTTGTCATTTTTGTCATTTTTGTCATTTTTGTCATTTTTGTCATTTTTGTCATTTTTGTCGTTTTGTCATTTTTGTCATTTTTGTCATTTTTGTCATTTTTTGTCATTTTTGGCATTTTTGTCATTTTTGTCATTTTTGTCATTTTTGTCATTTTTGTCATTTTTGTCATTTTTGTCATTTTTGTCATTTTTGTCATTTTTGTCATTTTTGTCATTTTTGTCATTTTTGTCATTTTTGTCATTTTTGTCATTTTTGTCATTTTTGTCATTTTTGTCATTTTTGTCATTTTTGTCATTTTTGTCATTTTTGTCATTTTTGTCATTTTTGTCATTTTTGTCATTTTTGTCATTTTTGTCATTTTTGTCATTTTTGTCATTTTTGTCATTTTTGTCATTTTTGTCATTTTTGTCATTTTTGTCATTTTTGTCATTTTTGTCATTTTTGTCATTTTTGTCATTTTTGTCATTTTTGTCATTTTTGTCATTTTTTTAATTTTTGTCATTTTTGTCATTTTTGTCATTTTTGTCATTTTTGTCATTTTTGTCATTTTTGTCATTTTTGTCATTTTTGTCATTTTTGTCATTTTTGTCATTTTTGTCATTTTTGTCATTTTTGTCATTTTTGTCATTTTTGTCATTTTTGTCATTTTTGTCATTTTTGTCATTTTTGTCATTTTTGTCATTTTTGTCATTTTTGTCATTTTTGTCATTTTTGTCATTTTTGTCATTTTTGTCATTTTTGTCATTTTTGTCATTTTTGTCATTTTTGTCATTTTTGTCATTTTTGTCATTTTTGTCATTTTTGTCATTTTTGTCATTTTTGTCATTTTTGTCATTTTTGTCATTTTTGTCATTTTTGTCATTTTTGTCATTTTTGTCATTTTTGTCATTTTTGTCATTTTTGTCATTTTTGTCATTTTTGTCATTTTTGTCATTTTTGTCATTTTTGTCATTTTTGTCATTTTTGTCATTTTTGTCATTTTTGTCATTTTTGTCATTTTTGTCATTTTTGTCATTTTTGTCATTTTTGTCATTTTTGTCATTTTTGTCATTTTTGTCATTTTTGTCATTTTTGTCATTTTTGTCATTTTTGTCATTTTTGTCATTTTTGTCATTTTTGTCATTTTTGTCATTTTTGTCATTTTTGTCATTTTTGTCATTTTTGTCATTTTTGTCATTTTTGTCATTTTTGTCATTTTTGTCATTTTTGTCATTTTTGTCATTTTTGTCATTTTTGTCATTTTTGTCATTTTTGTCATTTTTGTCATTTTTGTCATTTTTGTCATTTTTGTCATTTTTGTCATTTTTGTCATTTTTGTCATTTTTGTCATTTTTGTCATTTTTGTCATTTTTGTCATTTTTGTCATTTTTGTCATTTTTGTCATTTTTGTCATTTTTGTCATTTTTGTCATTTTTGTCATTTTTGTCATTTTTGTCATTTTTGTCATTTTTGTCATTTTTGTCATTTTTGTCATTTTTGTCATTTTTGTCATTTTTGTCATTTTTGTCATTTTTGTCATTTTTGTCATTTTTGTCATTTTTGTCATTTTTGTCATTTTTGTCGTTTTTGTCATTTTTGTCAATTTTGTCATTTTTGTCATTTTTGTCATTTTTGTCAATTTTGGTCATTTTTGTCATTTTTGTCATTTTTGTCATTTTTGTCATTTTTGTCATTTTTGTCATTTTTGTCATTTTTGTCATTTTTGTCATTTTTGTCATTTTTGTCATTTTTGTCATTTTTGTCATTTTTGTCATTTTTGTCATTTTTGTCATTTTTGTCATTTTTGTCATTTTTGTCATTTTTGTCATTTTTGTCGTTTTTGTCATTTTTGTCATTTTTGTCGTTTTTGTCATTTTTGTCATTTTTTGTCATTTTTGTCATTTTTGTCATTTTTGTCATTTTTGTCATTTTTGTCATTTTTGTCATTTTTGTCATTTTTGTCGTTTTTGTCATTTTTGTCAATTTTGTCATTTTTGTCATTTTTGTCATTTTTGTCATTTTTGTCATTTTTGTCATTTTTGTCATTTTTGTCATTTTTGTCATTTTTGTCATTTTTGTCATTTTTGTCATTTTTGTCATTTTTGTCATTTTTGTCATTTTTGTCATTTTTGTCATTTTTGTCATTTTTGTCATTTTTGTCATTTTTGTCATTTTTGTCATTTTTGTCATTTTTGTCATTTTTGTCATTTTTGTCATTTTTGTCATTTTTGTCATTTTTGTCATTTTTGTCATTTTTGTCATTTTTGTCATTTTTGTCATTTTTGTCATTTTTGTCATTTTTGTCATTTTTGTCATTTTTGTCATTTTTGTCATTTTTGTCATTTTTGTCATTTTTGTCATTTTTGTCATTTTTGTCATTTTTGTCATTTTTGTCATTTTTGTCATTTTTGTCATTTTTGTCATTTTTGTCATTTTTGTCATTTTTGTCATTTTTGTCATTTTTGTCATTTTTGTCATTTTTGTCATTTTTGTCATTTTTGTCATTTTTGTCATTTTTGTCATTTTTGTCATTTTTGTCATTTTTGTCATTTTTGTCATTTTTGTCATTTTTGTCATTTTTGTCATTTTTGTCATTTTTGTCATTTTTGTCATTTTTGTCATTTTTGTCATTTTTGTCATTTTTGTCATTTTTGTTAATTTTGTCATTTTTGTTAATTTTGTCATTTTTGTCATTTTTGTCATTTTTGTCATTTTTGTCATTTTTGTCATTTTTGTCATTTTTGTCATTTTTTGTCATTTTTGTCATTTTTGTCATTTTTGTCATTTTTGTCATTTTTGTCATTTTTGTCATTTTTGTCATTTTTGTCATTTTTGTCATTTTTGTCATTTTTGTCATTTTTGTCATTTTTGTCATTTTTGTCATTTTTGTCATTTTTGTCATTTTTGTCATTTTTGTCATTTTTGTCATTTTTGTCATTTTTGTCATTTTTGTCATTTTTGTCATTTTTGTCATTTTTGTCATTTTTGTCATTTTTGTCATTTTTGTCATTTTTGTCATTTTTGTCATTTTTGTCATTTTTGTCATTTTTGTCATTTTTGTCATTTTTGTCATTTTTGTCATTTTTGTCATTTTTGTCATTTTTGTCATTTTTGTCATTTTTGTCATTTTTGTCATTTTTGTCATTTTTGTCATTTTTGTCATTTTTGTCATTTTTGTCATTTTTGTCATTTTTGTCATTTTTGTCATTTTTGTCATTTTTGTCATTTTTGTCATTTTTGTCATTTTTGTCATTTTTGTCATTTTTGTCATTTTTGTCATTTTTGTCATTTTTGTCATTTTTTGTCATTTTTGTCATTTTTGTCATTTTTGTCATTTTTGTCATTTTTGTCATTTTTGTCATTTTTGTCATTTTTGTCATTTTTGTCATTTTTGTCATTTTTGTCATTTTTGTCATTTTTGTCATTTTTGTCATTTTTGTCATTTTTGTCATTTTTGTCATTTTTGTCATTTTTGTCATTTTTGTCATTTTTGTCATTTTTGTCATTTTTGTCATTTTTGTCATTTTTGTCATTTTTGTCATTTTTGTCATTTTTGTCATTTTTGTCATTTTTGTCATTTTTGTCATTTTTGTCATTTTTGTCATTTTTGTCATTTTTGTCATTTTTGTCATTTTTGTCATTTTTGTCATTTTTGTCATTTTTGTCATTTTTGTCATTTTTGTCATTTTTGTCATTTTTGTCATTTTTGTCATTTTTGTCATTTTTTGTCATTTTTGTCATTTTTGTCATTTTTGTCATTTTTGTCATTTTTGTCATTTTTGTCATTTTTGTCATTTTTGTCATTTTTGTCATTTTTGTCATTTTTGTCATTTTTGTCATTTTTGTCATTTTTGTCATTTTTGTCATTTTTGTCATTTTTGTCATTTTTGTCATTTTTGTCATTTTTGTCATTTTTGTCATTTTTGTCATTTTTGTCATTTTTGTCATTTTTGTCATTTTTGTCATTTTTGTCATTTTTGTCATTTTTGTCATTTTTGTCATTTTTGTCATTTTTGTCATTTTTGTCATTTTTGTCATTTTTGTCATTTTTGTCATTTTTGTCATTTTTGTCATTTTTGTCATTTTTGTCATTTTTGTCATTTTTGTCATTTTTGTCATTTTTGTCATTTTTGTCATTTTTGTCATTTTTGTCATTTTTGTCATTTTTGTCATTTTTGTCATTTTTGTCATTTTTGTCATTTTTGTCATTTTTGTCATTTTTGTCATTTTTGTCATTTTTGTCATTTTTGTCATTTTTGTCATTTTTGTCATTTTTGTCATTTTTGTCATTTTTGTCATTTTTGTCATTTTTGTCATTTTTGTCATTTTTGTCATTTTTGTCATTTTTGTCATTTTTGTCATTTTTGTCATTTTTGTCATTTTTGTCATTTTTGTCATTTTTGTCATTTTTGTCATTTTTGTCATTTTTGTCATTTTTGTCATTTTTGTCATTTTTGTCATTTTTGTCATTTTTGTCATTTTTGTCATTTTTGTCATTTTTGTCATTTTTGTCATTTTTGTCATTTTTGTCATTTTTGTCATTTTTGTCATTTTTGTCATTTTTGTCATTTTTGTCATTTTTGTCATTTTTGTCATTTTTGTCATTTTTGTCATTTTTGTCATTTTTGTCATTTTTGTCATTTTTGTCATTTTTGTCATTTTTGTCATTTTTGTCATTTTTGTCATTTTTGTCATTTTTGTCATTTTTGTCATTTTTGTCATTTTTGTCATTTTTGTCATTTTTGTCATTTTTGTCATTTTTGTCATTTTTGTCATTTTTGTCATTTTTGTCATTTTTGTCATTTTTGTCATTTTTGTCATTTTTGTCATTTTTGTTAATTTTGTCATTTTTGTTAATTTTGTCATTTTTGTCATTTTTGTCATTTTTGTCATTTTTGTCATTTTTGTCATTTTTGTCATTTTTGTCATTTTTGTCATTTTTGTCATTTTTGTCATTTTTGTCATTTTTGTCATTTTTGTCATTTTTGTCATTTTTGTCATTTTTGTCATTTTTGTCATTTTTGTCATTTTTGTCATTTTTGTCATTTTTGTCATTTTTGTCATTTTTGTCATTTTTGTCATTTTTGTCATTTTTGTCATTTTTGTCATTTTTGTCATTTTTGTCATTTTTGTCATTTTTGTCATTTTTGTCATTTTTGTCATTTTTGTCATTTTTGTCATTTTTGTCATTTTTGTCATTTTTGTCATTTTTGTCATTTTTGTCATTTTTGTCATTTTTGTCATTTTTGTCATTTTTGTCATTTTTGTCATTTTTGTCATTTTTGTCATTTTTGTCATTTTTGTCATTTTTGTCATTTTTGTCATTTTTGTCATTTTTGTCATTTTTGTCATTTTTGTCATTTTTGTCATTTTTGTCATTTTTGTCATTTTTGTCATTTTTGTCATTTTTGTCATTTTTGTCATTTTTGTCATTTTTGTCATTTTTGTCATTTTTGTCATTTTTGTCATTTTTGTCATTTTTGTCATTTTTGTCATTTTTGTCATTTTTGTCATTTTTGTCATTTTTGTCATTTTTGTCATTTTTGTCATTTTTGTCATTTTTGTCATTTTTGTCATTTTTGTCATTTTTGTCATTTTTGTCATTTTTGTCATTTTTGTCATTTTTGTCATTTTTGTCATTTTTGTCATTTTTGTCATTTTTGTCATTTTTGTCATTTTTGTCATTTTTGTCATTTTCGTCTTTTTTTTAACTTTTGCCAGTTTTTCCACTTTTTTTTTACAGTTTCATGCGGTTTCTTAGACTTTTATTTTCTTTTTGTTTATGTTCTGTCATTGTTTTACATATTTTGATGTTATTCGTCTTTATTCATCATCATTTGTCTTTTTTAATTTTTTTTTTTTTTGTAATTTATGTTATTTTTGTCATTTTTTATATGTTTTCGTTTTTTGTCAATTTCGTCATTTTTTGTTATTACTGCCATGTTCTGTAATTTTTTTGTCTTTTCTGTCGCTTTTTGTCTTTTTTTGCAATTTAAAAAAAAAATTTTTGTCATTTTTGTAATTTTTTGTTATTTTTTATGTCATTTTTGTAATTTTTTATGTAATTTATTGTCATTTTCCGGTCCTTTTCTCATTCTTGTATCTCCATGTAAGTTTTATAATTTTTTAAATTTTTGTAATTTTTTCCCAATTTTGTAATTTTATTGTTTTGTTTTGCTTTTTTTTATTCTCGTCGGATTTGTTGTTTTTGTAATTTTTCACTTTTTTATTTAACGTTATTTTTTTTCATTTTTGTGTTTTCAAATTGTTGTTTTAATGGTTCAATCTAAGCTCAACATTCGTTCTAACTGCGTAGCATAAATTTGTCAATTCTAAATTCCTCTATTCAGAAGGGATAGGATATGTCTTGTAATCGACCAGTCACAACCTTGTACGTTCGCATGTACGTATCCAAATTCGGAAACGCTTATTTATGACCCACTGATAAGAATCAACCTTCTTGTCAGGGCCCACTGCCAGCCAAAATTTCTACGTTCCTCGACACTTCCCAGGATCACCCAGTTACAGCAGTATGGTGCCTCAAGTAAGGGGGAAGAAGTAACAAAATGCCCCTTTCGTTTATATTTTTCAACAATTTTTTAACGTTTGAAATTACAAAAAAAAACTAGTTAACGTTACACTGTAATGCCGTTTTATGATCAAATGATTAGGTGTACTCTGGAGGATGGTTCACTTTGCCCTAACTATCCCGCTATACTCATTTGCTATGATTCAACGAGATCGGTGCTGAACGATTTTCGGGCGCACGAAAATTTGTATGCATAATAACCGATGGGTCAAGTTTCGTACAAAAGAGCCCTTGAACATTTCGGTTGAACCGTTTTCAGCTCTAACTACAGAGAGAAAAAAAAATACCCGAACGAACAGATATGAATATCGGATCGCTTCCAAGGAGAAGAACAAAGCGACACACTACATTTCACGCCCGAAAAGTTTTAGATACTCCAACTTTTTCGGTTATGGAGAAGTTTGGTGGATGGGGAGACCAAAAAAATATCATCAACTACGCTTGGTGCTGCTGCTTAGGGAGTGGTCGGTTGCTTAGCTTGGTGTGAAAAGGGGCGAGGTGGTTGGGTTTCAAGCTTTTTTCCTCCACCTTCGTCGAATCAATCCCTGGTCGGGTATGAGGGTGGACACATTTTAAGCTGGTCGTTACATATTCACGTGTATAGGACACCCGAAAAACCAACCGAACCGGACAGATAAGATCAAATGAATATTCGACTTTTATGTAAATTCCGTTCTCATCACACTCGCTCGACTCGGCTTATGGATGGGTTTCTTGTAATGGAGCAAATTTAGGTGCTATAATAGAGACAGATAGAGAAAGAGAGATAGAGAGAGTGCGTCAAAGGGTCCGAACAAAGAGATGTGAACAGCACCAATTGTCGAATGAGGAAGAAACTTTGAAATGAATACGGTAGCTGACCGGCGAGGGAAGGGAAATCGTGTTGACGAAGAAAAAAACTAACAAACAACAATGGATTTATGCTTTCTTTGTCTCCGGAAAACGATGCTGGTTTTCGTTCCATCACCAGTTGAAAGTAACAAACGGTCACGATTAGGGGTGAATTTGCATGTTTTAAAACAATTTTTGCTTGATTTCGATAATTGCGAAAATGTGATTAAGTTTTTTGGGTGAACAAGGAATATGTGGCATATAAAATATGTTTTTTCTGTTGAACTATTTTATCAAATTTTTTAAATACTGATTAATTACAAGGCCTGCGCTGAATAACCGTATTCGATTGTATGAATGGAATCGAAAGAAATTTTCTGCAAAATGAATAAGTAATATGATGTAAACTAAACAGCATTTTGACCATGATGATATGAAATTCGGCCTGTTTTTCATGTCTACTGGACGAACCAGAAAAAAGGACATTATTAACCACTTCTCAAGTTGAAAGGTTTAGATTGGCCTTGAACTTCCTTCCCTTTATAGAGTCAATCTGCTACGCATTTATTTCGAGCTTCTTTCGGTGTTTAGGTTATCTAGGTCTATTTTTTACGATTTTACTACATGAATAATGGTCAAATTGTTGATTTCTAGATATATCAGGATCTACCTGTGGTAGTAGGTATGCCGAATTTTCCAAAACCTTGCGCTAAAATTGTTATCGATTGTCTTCTTGTTTGGAAGCTATCTCAAAAATCACTTGACATGTAAACATAACATTACTGGCTAATTAAAGTGGAAATTGGATAAGATTCCATCCACTCAATCAGAAGGTATTCACTAAAGAAAGTGATGCTTTTTTCGAGAATAGGTCTCACCAAGCGTTCAACGAAAAATAAATATCTGAAACACCTTGAACATATTGAATATTAAATATGAGATATCTTTTATTCAGTTTCCCTTTTTTGAACTCTTAAAAGTTTAGCTCAAAAATTATAATTGAATTAAAATTAAATATCATCCTGTTAAAAATAAAAGGGTTCTTTGAATAGCCAAATCTCAAGAGCATTCCTCTCTCAAGTAACACAGATTAAGCCAACTAACATTTGAAAGTATTTTGAATATCATGTGCAGCTAGTTTTAAAACTGTTTTATTATGGTCGTGAAATATATTTATATTTTTTATTCAGCCATTTATTTTCAGGTAGTTCTGAAAACGCTAAAAAAGTGTTTACTAAATACGTTTTCAAGTTGTTAAGAAAGAGTTCTGAATGCTGTATTAAAACTCCATGAAAACACAAACTAAGAAGTTTTTCCTTAGTTTTTTGCATTTTTTATGAAGGCACTCGATCAAGATGTCAAAACAGGACACGCTTAGGCTAGCTTGCACATATTTGGATTGATATTCCCAGTTTTACACATTTTTGAAAAGCCATGTGTGTTCATTTTGAGATTTTTTTTTATTTAGTGGCCCACCACACTCCTCCATACCGAAAAGCTCATTTGATCCCCCTGGTAATGGACGCTAACTGTTTTCATTATGTCTGGTAGCAAACAAGAAAGAACATTAAAAACAAAAACGCGGACAATCATGCTGAGAACGTAAAAAAATATTATTTACTACGAGGAAGTAAGAAAAAACAAAAGAGAATTTTACTCAATGAATTTCAGTGGAAGGATTTTCCTTTGAAGAGATCCATTTCAATTATTTAAAAATTAGATATATATTTATAAGAATTGAGAATAAAAACTCAAACTAAATTTACTGCTTACAAAATTATCAAAATAAAAAATTGCTAAATTAGTGGTTGGTTTGTGGTTTAGGTTTACTTTGAATTATTGTATTAGTTTGATCTTGAAAATGTTTCTATTGGAACTGTTTTTTTTATATCTTCTGGAAGGCTGTTGACTTCGTAGGGCCAATGAAAGAAATTCGACGTTGACTAAGACAAGACAAGACAAGACATTAGATGGTGAGATTGGCGGGTATTATGCACTCTCCGGTCCGCATTAAATATCAAGTTTTGGTTACGGTTAGACGATTGCAGATTATCGAATACGTAAATTACTGTTTGCAAATCGCAAAGTATAGAGAGAGGTAATATGTTATGAGAGCTATCGGAATAAAGTAAATTGGTTGGGTAAAGACGGAGAAGCTTATAGATTGTTTTAATGCAACGATTCTGGAGGGTTTGTAAACGAGAGAGGAAAGACAAAGACAAGTTATTTAAAAATATTTGTAAAAATCTTTGAAATTCTTCTTTTTGACCCGAATGACAATTGTTAAAGGGTCTTTAATAAATATTAATAATAATAATAATAATTTGAAATTCTTCAAATCACCGGAAGTGGTTTATATACAATGTGAGTATTGAGTGAAAGAGCCCAACAAGTATGAGAAAAAAAATTGTTATTAGACTTAATAGCTTTAAATAACTGAAAAACTTATGAAACACCCACAAAATGGGTATTGAGTGAAAGGTCTCAACTAGTAGAAGTCGAATTTCGCTGTCCAGCGTCATCTTGAAACCCCTCGGAATATGGGTATTAGTTGAAACGGCTAAACTAGAAGAAGTAAAATTTCACAATCTTACGCCATCTTGAAATCCATGCGATTTTAAAAGATTAACAGCATTTTAAACATTTTCAAAAGTGATGGGAAGTTTTAGAGAAACGTGAGATATCAAAGAAAGAATGATCATAAGCCGTAAATATTATAACATAACATCCTCGGCTTATGTTCTTTCTTCCTTTGTTATCTCATGTTTCTCTTTAACTTCCCATCACCTTTAAAAATGTGTTCATTTTCAGTTACGAAATGTACAAAAACGCATTCTAAACATTGAAATTGAGCATATAAAAGTAAAGCAGGAGGTTGCGATCTTGGATTTCAAGATGGAGTAAGATGGCGTAATTTTGTTTCTCCTTCCTTAGCCGTTTCACCCAATATCAATATTGTGTGGCCTCATGCATTTTAAAGCTAAGCGGGTGCCGCCATCTCGGATTTCAAGATGGCATCAGGTAGCGAAAACCGACTTCTTCTAGTTTAGCCTTTAACACGTTCGTCGCCATGGAACCTATTTTCAGGTGACGGGTGTATTTCATGGGTGGCCCCCTCAAATCAAAAACGTGTGACGCACTCTTTCTCAAGTTAGCCGCTCAGTTTGGCCACACGTTGCAAATGTTGAAGTCCTCCCTCCTGACTTTTTCATTCAGAAATGAGTGTGACGACGAACGTGTTAACCCAATACCCATGTGGGAGTTGAGTGCAACTTTCAGTGATAAATAGCGTTTTAAAATTAAGCGAAAGCCGCCATCTTGGAATTCAAGGTAGCGTCGAATAGCTCTGTATATTCGAATTTTTCTTGTTCCTTTCTCCCAATACCCATTTTTTAGAGTTTCATTAGACTTTTAGTCATTTACAGCATTTAAAGTTAAGTGGAAACCACCATCTTAGATTTCAAAATGGTGTCAGATTGCGAAATTTTCTTCTAGTTTAGCTCTTTCACGCAATACCCATATTGTGGGGGTTTCATACGTTTTTAAGTCCTTTAGAACATTTGAATTTTGTGGATGCTGCAATCTTGGATTTCAAGATGACGCCAGACAACAAAATTCGACTTCAACTCATGGTAGCATTCCAGCGGACAATCACATCAGCTCCCTTATTTCAAAAACCCAGTATTGAGAAACTCACAATACGCATATAATTGGTTGACTTGCGAGAGAAGCGTCAAATTATAGCTATTTATGTGTATGGCTCTCATTAAACCGTTTTAAATCTAATTAGCTAAATATCTAACCATAATGAAGCTTTTACGCATTGAACTGATCTACGCCATGTTGGTTGCAAAATCAAAGGTCTATGGGATTGTATCGACTTTTTTCGGCGAACACTGGACAGTGTTTCAGTGGACACTGAAATTATATTAGTTTTGAACAGTCCATCTTATTTTTAATTTTTAGTCAGAATTTACAAATAACTGGCCGTCGTCTTATCTACTTTGATTTGGACAGTTTGTTTCGTTTTTTAATTAAATTTAGATATTTGTCAGTGTCTGTGTTGATTTCGCAATGAGCAATAATATTAATACTCGCCGAAAAAAGTCGATAAAATCCAATTTCAAACATTAACGGCGATAAAATCTTTATAGGGTAACGGACTTATTTTGGACCGGGTACATATTTTGGACCACCTTGTAGCTTTTTGCCTATATTTCTCTCATAAATCAAGTTATTCATGAAAATTTTGAACAAATATAGTTAAAGCTACTTCTTATGATTCTAATCACATCTAAAATTTTATTTAAGTAAGCTGTTAACGGACAGAAAATTGGAAATAAAGTTTTGATTTTTCACAGTTGGACCGAATCAGGGCCATTTCAGGAGGACATGCCATTATTGGAGTCAACTTTTAAGAGGTTTGCTGCATAGCTGTGGTGAACTTTACAAATACAAACATGTTCACAGCTATGATAAAACACGTGAAAACTATTTTGCAAGCTCGAAAAAGCAAAATATCTGGTTTCAATAGCAATTTGACCCATGTCGAAAATAGGTCCTACTTTATTCCTTAGGGACTTATTTTGGACCACTCAACATAACCTGGCTATTGAACTTGCTGTTAAATGTTCATGAACGTTATAAGACGTTTTACGACGATAAGAAAGAATTATGCACACTATTTCAATCACTCATTAAAATTTGGTATTTAAGCATGATTTTATTTAATCAACTCGCCAAAGCCTAAACTCGCCATTAGACGAGGTTCACTTTAATCAGCATAAAACCAAGCCAATCATAGTTATAACTTACTTTTTGTGCACTATGCTTTAAATTACGTTAACAGTCTCGCGCTTGCCTTTGAATAGAACGGTCGAAAATTCGGTCGCGGCGTGTGTGCTTTCGGTTTACTTTAACCTTGCCAAAGTTTCGTCTACTTTGCAGGTTCGGTTCGAACAGCAGATTATTTCTCATGCCTATTTGCATGACAGAACGGGAATAGTGGTACGAGTTGCTTTGGAATTTGTTCGAAATGTAGAAAAGTGAAGGAGATTCTGGGCGGTATGGTTGTGCTTTTCCATTTCTATAAAGTGAACAAATTGAATCAACAAGATGGCGTCCTACATTAGGCAAAAAGTGGAATACCGAGATTGTTCCGCGGGATTTGTGAGGCGGATTTTATTAATGGTGGAATAGTTATGACAATAAATTATGTTTCATGGGATCCTCGGGAATTATAAGGAAGAGTGTTGTTAATGATGAGATGTTGATAACAGTCAAAGTAGAAATTGAATATCAAATAGTGCATTTGTGAAATCTCGGTTCGGGTTCAATTTGTCAAGCACTCAGAGAGCAGAGAGTGAAATATGTGTGCGTGTGTTGAGAGTTGGCAAGATGAAAAGAAACACACACAGCAATCTTCGAAAGTAGTGGGTGAATTGCGTGAAACATCCAGGCTATGAACGTGCACCATGCACGGTGAAGCAGCGCAACGTTGAAATAGCAGGAATTTGGTGAGATCGTTCCATGTATATTATTTGATTAAATTTATTTTAAATTACATCAAATGCATAATTTATTTGATTTTTTTTCTCTTCATGATCATCATCTGGTTTGTTGGCCATTATTAGAGAAATTGATTTTATTAGTTGATTATTTTTCTTTTAGTTTATGTGTGTGATTTAGGCTTTATGCAATTCGCGATCAGGCTTTTGCGTTTCTAGAGGTTAACAAAAAAATCCAGTCTTAACTCGTTTTTCTGTTCAAGCATGATAGAAAACAATTTAATATATCTTCTTATAATATATGTAAAAAGGTAAAACTAGTACTACTATTATTGAATTTTATTTATTGAACGAAAAAATTATTTAGCATGCATGTTCCCGTAGGATTAAGGGATAAAGATATAAATTAATAATGAATACTAAGTTTCAGAAAATTAAAAATCTTCAGCTTTGATATTTTTATTAAAGTTTACCCACACATGAGACTAACAAAGTTTAAAACTGGATAAAATTTCGCCCTAAAGTTAATTCAGCACCATATAAGCAAACGTGTATTCACAAAAATATTTTTATTTCACATGACACGATTGTTACGATCGATTGATCTTTTCATTACTGAACAATTTAATTCATTTATACGCTCTGAAACTCTTATCCTTGCAGATCCGTATACTTTTACTAAAAAATAATAATAAATTAATTGATCATTTTTTAGACTATATACATGAACCTAACTATATTATTGTTTTGAATATTATTGTATTCAACTATCTCATATTAAGTAATTTTCCTTACGGCAATATTTTAAAGGTTAGGGAAATTTTGTTTTTTGTTTCTTTTTTATTTAAAGTTTCAGAAGGATTGCACCTGGGGATGACTTGACGAGACCTTTTCAAGCGGAGTGGTAGCCAAACGTTGTGGGTTTTTGAGAGTGGGATACCTTCCCTCGACGAACCATCGGCTGTGGAAGCCACACAGACATTTACCCTTACATTTATACATACATACATAATGAATAAGCAGGTGTTATTCATTATATCATTGTTATCATGTTTCTTCGCTGACTTACTAGAGGCTGAAGAGATGATAAAGTATGTTCTGTATCCTTTTAAAAAAATAATTATTATATTTTTGATGGTTTTTCATTTGATCCGTCCTTATAAGCGTATTATATTTATATCATATTATATTATTTAAATTTGTTATGTTACTAAATATTTACTATACAACATTATTCCTTGCATTTCCAGATACAAAAAAAAATCTAGAAGGAATGCATCTGGGGATAACCCAAAGAGATTTTTGCAAGCGGCACGGGTAGCCGGCCATTGTAGGTTTCTGAGGGTTGGATGCCTTCCTTCGACGAACCATCGGACCGTGGAAGCCCTAGAAGAAATTCGAAGGCCAAGCCACACAGACATAGGCAGGACCTTGCTACCGATGGGGGAACCATACATACATACATACATACTATGCTTTAAATTACGTTAACCTAACAATCTACATCAATGGCAACTGTTTGATAAGCAGTTGTTAAAAGCTACAGCTTAAAGAAGCCTCGAAACATGAAAACTTGGACTTGCACAAATTTTTCATTAAGTCATTGTTTTTATGCTTCATGAAAAATTATTGAAAATTTTGTCTAAAAGTTTCAACCATTTAGAATTGCCAGTAAAATTAGTGCATTCAGGAATGATTTTCGAGAAAAAAAAAAACTTGGGTAGGTTGAAGAAACGAAATATAAAACCCCTCTAAAGGAGCGGTTTGGAAAAAAACGACAACAAATCGGCAAATATGCAACGAGTTTAATTTTTGTAACAGTTGAAATATCTCAGTTAATATAAGAAAAATTTTATCAAAAAATATATTCAATTATAGCTACATATGTTTCAAAACTTGTGAAAAGGTGGTTGAAATGTGTAAATTTTACAAGAGATAAAGTACTAAAAATCTAGTTTTTTAGCCCCTGTGATTATGCAATTTAAAAAAAAACTGTTGGAAAATTGCTCCAACGATAATTATCCTAGAACAAAGTTAGTATCAAACCGAAAACTGAATTTTTGTGAAAAAAAAATCTGGCTTTTAGATGGCTAAAAAGATCGCATAAATCTCGCGCATTTTTATCTTTTTGAATCTATCTACAGAACTGAAGCCAAACCAAATCCGTTAAGGTTTTGGAAGTCAAAATGCATCAACTGATGTCGCGAAATTTATGATTTCAGACTTTCTCAACTTATCATTGGGTCGCCTGAAGGAGATTTGCGCTCTGCCAATTGAGCCTAAAGATAAGTCAATTGGCCAGTATTGAACACTGCTGTCGGAATTTTCATAACATTTGAAACATACTATATAACAGGAATTTTACTGTTTTTACTTTATTCTTATCGAACAAACAAAACTTGATTAGTCTATAACAATAAGAAAATACAAAATTATCTGAACAATTCGCATAATTGCGCATCAATCGCTGTCGAAATGTGGCAAAATTGAGAAAAAAAAACTTATTTAGTTTAAGGGTGGTCCAAAATAGGTCCAAAGGGTGGTCCAAAATAGAAACCTGGTGGTCCAAAATACTGACCAGAGTAATGATTGAAGAAATGTGTTTTTAGGCTTAAATCTTGTTAAATTGCAACAAACGACGATATTTTTCGATAGAAAAAGCCTTGATCTTCGTAATGAACGGATAAATCAATCGAAAATTGTAACATATGCTTTTTTATTCCAGAAAATAACATAGCCACTTCCTAAAGCGGTCCAAAATTGGTCCGTTACCCTATATAAAAATGAATTTCTGTCTGTCTGTCTGTCTGTCTGTCTGTCTGTCTGTCTGTCTGTCTGTCTGTCTGTCTGTCTGTCTGTCTGTCTGTCTGTCTGTCTGTCTGTCTGTCTGTCTGTCTGTCTGTCTGTCTGTCTGTCTGTCTGTCTGTCTGTCTGTCTGTCTGTCTGTCTGTCTGTCTGTCTGTCTGTCTGTCTGTCTGTCTGTCTGTCTGTCTGTCTGTCTGTCTGTCTGTCTGTCTGTCTGTCTGTCTGTCTGTCTGTCTGTCTGTCTGTCTGTCTGTCTGTCTGTCTGTCTGTCTGTCTGTCTGTCTGTCTGTCTGTCTGTCTGTCTGTCTGTCTGTCTGTCTGTCTGTCTGTCTGTCTGTCTGTCTGTCTGTCTGTCTGTCTGTCTGTCTGTCTGTCTGTCTGTCTGTCTGTCTGTCTGTCTGTCTGTCTGTCTGTCTGTCTGTCTGTCTGTCTGTCTGTCTGTCTGTCTGTCTGTCTGTCTGTCTGTCTGTCTGTCTGTCTGTCTGTCTGTCTGTCTGTCTGTCTGTCTGTCTGTCTGTCTGTCTGTCTGTCTGTCTGTCTGTCTGTCTGTCTGTCTGTCTGTCTGTCTGTCTGTCTGTCTGTCTGTCTGTCTGTCTGTCTGTCTGTCTGTCTGTCTGTCTGTCTGTCTGTCTGTCTGTCTGTCTGTCTGTCTGTCTGTCTGTCTGTCTGTCTGTCTGTCTGTCTGTCTGTCTGTCTGTCTGTCTGTCTGTCTGTCTGTCTGTCTGTCTGTCTGTCTGTCTGTCTGTCTGTCTGTCTGTCTGTCTGTCTGTCTGTCTGTCTGTCTGTCTGTCTGTCTGTCTGTCTGTCTGTCTGTCTGTCTGTCTGTCTGTCTGTCTGTCTGTCTGTCTGTCTGTCTGTCTGTCTGTCTGTCTGTCTGTCTGTCTGTCTGTCTGTCTGTCTGTCTGTCTGTCTGTCTGTCTGTCTGTCTGTCTGTCTGTCTGTCTGTCTGTCTGTCTGTCTGTCTGTCTGTCTGTCTGTCTGTCTGTCTGTCTGTCTGTCTGTCTGTCTGTCTGTCTGTCTGTCTGTCTGTCTGTCTGTCTGTCTGTCTGTCTGTCTGTCTGTCTGTCTGTCTGTCTGTCTGTCTGTCTGTCTGTCTGTCTGTCTGTCTGTCTGTCTGTCTGTCTGTCTGTCTGTCTGTCTGTCTGTCTGTCTGTCTGTCTGTCTGTCTGTCTGTCTGTCTGTCTGTCTGTCTGTCTGTCTGTCTGTCTGTCTGTCTGTCTGTCTGTCTGTCTGTCTGTCTGTCTGTCTGTCTGTCTGTCTGTCTGTCTGTCTGTCTGTCTGTCTGTCTGTCTGTCTGTCTGTCTGTCTGTCTGTCTGTCTGTCTGTCTGTCTGTCTGTCTGTCTGTCTGTCTGTCTGTCTGTCTGTCTGTCTGTCTGTCTGTCTGTCTGTCTGTCTGTCTGTCTGTCTGTCTGTCTGTCTGTCTGTCTGTCTGTCTGTCTGTCTGTCTGTCTGTCTGTCTGTCTGTCTGTCTGTCTGTCTGTCTGTCTGTCTGTCTGTCTGTCTGTCTGTCTGTCTGTCTGTCTGTCTGTCTGTCTGTCTGTCTGTCTGTCTGTCTGTCTGTCTGTCTGTCTGTCTGTCTGTCTGTCTGTCTGTCTGTCTGTCTGTCTGTCTGTCTGTCTGTCTGTCTGTCTGTCTGTCTGTCTGTCTGTCTGTCTGTCTGTCTGTCTGTCTGTCTGTCTGTCTGTCTGTCTGTCTGTCTGTCTGTCTGTCTGTCTGTCTGTCTGTCTGTCTGTCTGTCTGTCTGTCTGTCTGTCTGTCTGTCTGTCTGTCTGTCTGTCTGTCTGTCTGTCTGTCTGTCTGTCTGTCTGTCTGTCTGTCTGTCTGTCTGTCTGTCTGTCTGTCTGTCTGTCTGTCTGTCTGTCTGTCTGTCTGTCTGTCTGTCTGTCTGTCTGTCTGTCTGTCTGTCTGTCTGTCTGTCTGTCTGTCTGTCTGTCTGTCTGTCTGTCTGTCTGTCTGTCTGTCTGTCTGTCTGTCTGTCTGTCTGTCTGTCTGTCTGTCTGTCTGTCTGTCTGTCTGTCTGTCTGTCTGTCTGTCTGTCTGTCTGTCTGTCTGTCTGTCTGTCTGTCTGTCTGTCTGTCTGTCTGTCTGTCTGTCTGTCTGTCTGTCTGTCTGTCTGTCTGTCTGTCTGTCTGTCTGTCTGTCTGTCTGTCTGTCTGTCTGTCTGTCTGTCTGTCTGTCTGTCTGTCTGTCTGTCTGTCTGTCTGTCTGTCTGTCTGTCTGTCTGTCTGTCTGTCTGTCTGTCTGTCTGTCTGTCTGTCTGTCTGTCTGTCTGTCTGTCTGTCTGTCTGTCTGTCTGTTCCCTATAGACTCGAAAACTACTGAACCGATTTGCGTGAAACTTGGCAGGTGGGGGTATTGGAGGCAGGGGAAGGTTCCTATTATGGTTTGAGACCCCTCCCTTTCTCATGAAGAAGCCTCCCAAGAAAAAGTCAATTTTTTGCATAACTCGAGAATGCATCAAGCAAATGCTATCAAATTTGGCATGGGGTGGTATTTGGGAACGAGAAATATTTCTATGAATATTAGGTACCCCTCCCTCTTCTCAATGGGGTGATAGAAAGGGGGGAGGGGGATTACCTTACAATTTTTCAGATAACTCGAAAACTAATCAAGAAATTTGAACCAAATTTGGCACGGGAAGGTATTTGGATACGAACAATATTTCATTGAATATGGGAGACCCCTCCCTCTTTGTAGTTGAAAGAGGGAGGGGCCTCTTTCATATTTTTTGACATAACTCAAAAACTAATAAAGCCAATGGAACCAAATTTGGCATGGGAAGGTATTTGGATATCCTTGTCTTCTAAGCCAACGATCATGAGATCGAATCCCGGTCGTGACATAACCTGGCACACATAGTATGATGAAGGTTGGCGGTTTTAGCATTAGTGAAATGCTAGCCATGTATACCTTGGAATTGTACGCCTCAATGATGCAGCACATGCAATGTGAATGGATCTTTTCAAGGGAACTTAGATTGCACTTGGAGATCCTACCTAGTTATGTGTGTGCTCGTAGTGCTACCGGTAAACAACTGCAACTTCAACCAATAGTGCAGGGGTGTCAAGTAGCATAGCAAAGTAAAAATAATAACGCGGGGTAAACTACAATAGATCAACTTAATGGTCGCAGTGGACTCTCTCCCCAACAGGAAAAAAAAAGGTATTTGGATACGAAAAATATGTCTATGATTATTTGAGACCCTTCCCTCTTTTCAGTAGGGAGATATAAAGGGGGGAAGAGCCCTCTTTTTAATTTTTTACATAACTCAAAAACTCATCAAGCAAATGGAACCAAATTTGGCATGGGCGGATATTTGGGAACGTAACATGTTTTAATATTTGTTTGAGACCCCTTCTTTCTTCCAGCGGGGAGAAAGGAAAGAGGGAGGGGAGTTTCATACAATTTTTATTGCATAACACAAGAACTACAACAACAAATGGAACCAAATTTGGCATGGAATGATATTTGGGTACGAGAAATGCTTCTATTAATATTTGGTGTCCCTTACTCCTTCAAAAAGGTGGATGAAAAGGGGAGAAGAGGTCTCCCTTAAAATTTTCAGTATAACTGGAGAGCTGATCGAGCAAATTGAACCATATTTTGCATGTGAGGGTATTTGGATACGAGAAATGTTTCTATTATAAATTGAAGCCCCACCTTTTTTCAACGGAAAGATAAAAAGGGGGAAAGGATGGCTTCCATACAATTTTTTGCATAACTCGAGAATTAATAGAGAAAATGGTGGCATCAAAAAGTATTTGAGTACAAAAAATACTTTTATGAATATAAGGTTGAATAACTCAAGAATTTACAACCCAAATAAAACCAAATTTGGCATGGGATGGTATTTTAATACGAGAATTTTTTTTATGTCAAACAATTCCTTTCTTGCAGTGGGATGATAGAATTGGGAATAAAGGAAGGGAAGAGGAAACCTTACATTTAACTTTTTTTCCTAGAAATGGACAAAACTTAACATGGAAAATCATGGAAGGGACGGACAGGGGGGGGGGGGCCTTTATTACTTTTTTAGAATAAATCCAGAATATATCAAGCAAAAGCAACCATATTTTATCAGTTGAATTGTTTGTGTACGATTTATTTGAGACCCTCCTTTTTTAGGGCGAAGCTTAAAGAAACAGATTAGAATTATCAGATTTTTAACACAAATTTATAGATCAAAATTCAGAATATTAGTTTAATTTATTTTTGGATTGCAATCCGGAACTCCAGCTGCAGCTCTCATTTTATAGCGGTTGCTTATGAATTATGTTATAATTTGATTTAAAATAATGCCAACAAAAAAATAAAAATTTGAGTAAATTCTGAAAATATCATTCGATTTTGAAAGGTGTAGCAAAGCACACCGGGTCAGCTAGTCAAAATATAAAATCAAAATACAAAACAAAAGGGCGTAAAATGACGCCGTGTTGATGAATTCAAAATTTCAAGTATTAGAAAACATTTTAAGGCATATTTTCGATTAATTCTTTTTCGTGAAATATTTTTAATTTTAATTTTGCCAATAAAAATATTTCAGAAATTTTTTAGTTCTTCAGATTTGACGTGGCGCATATATTTAAGGATACTATTTAATACTCATTTTACCTTAAATCATATCTTGTAGTAGAAAAAAAATGTTCATAGTATGGTTGAAACATAGCTTTCTTGTAATTAATTTTACCAAATTATATCTCAATTGAAAAAATTGCAAACATGTTTTATAAAAGTCAAAAAAAGCGTTAGTCACCAAAATTTTACAGCAAAATGATTTTATCGAAGTTTGAAAAAATGGTCATTATGAAAAGGTTGCCGATTGCCCGGTTTTATCCGAGTTTGCCTGGATTTTTAATACAAAATTCAACAAAAGCCGGATTTGATTTCCCGGATTTCATTGAAAAAAAAAGTCCGGATTTATTTACTGTATTAGCCAAGACAAAAAAAAAACAAAAAAAAAAGGTTGTGTTGTAAAAATTTTCATAAATGCTTCCAATTGAAACTTGCAAATAATCTTGCAATAATCTTGTAATAATCTTGCAAAGTTTTTTGAAAGTCTTAAATTCCATTTAGAAACTGTTGATGTCAAAAATATTTAAATTATTAAATTATTAATTTATGTTCATTAATTCCCTGGTTTTGATAAAATTTGCCTGAATATTGCCGGGGTTTTTAATCACCATGTTGAAATCAAGTGCCCAGATTAGCTAGGTTTTTAGATAAAATAGGCTGAATTTGTCCGGCCTGGGTGTGTGCTGGAAAAATTCTGGCAATTTATGACGTTTCTTGGATAGGGCCAAATAGTTAGATTTTTTTTTATTACAATTCTGATGATGCTTAGCTTTAGCTTTTAATAAAAATAATGATAAAGTTCTAGCAAACTGATGCTAACAATAATAAAATTAAAATAGTTACTATCTGATTTTATCAGCTTAATCGTGTATTCTTATTCGTATTGCTTAACAACTTTAAACCAGCATTAAATATCAGTCTCGTGAGAAGTAGAAATTCACAATAATGAGGAATTTTTCGGTGACTCTTTTTGCTTGAATGCAAATCTTGTTATTGGGAAAGTTCATAAACAAAGTTCCAATGATTTAAGAACTATTTTTTTCATAAGAAGAAGGGTTTTTTTGAAAACGGAGTAAATTGCAGAAAGTTGATTTTTCGCAAAATTTTTTTGAAGATCACCTTAATCTCGACATTTCATACATTTCTAAGTCATTTGACACCAAAATTCAAATTTCAATTTTTCTGATTTCTTTTGGTCCTATTTGGTGATTCTTAACCTTCCAAAGTCGTTCGGGTCAATATGACCCGAAGCGCACATTCAAATCATCATAACTCTTCTAGAAAAAATCGCAAAAATTTGATTTTAAAAACCTCCCTGGGGAATCACGAAATACACAATCTGTAGTAGGGGAACTGGGTATAAAATGCGCAGTCGGGACAAGATGCGCCACCATCAGTATTTCACTAAACAAACATTGTTCAACATTTCTGAAAATGCCAGTTTGTTCTATTTACTCTTTGATGCGTTTATAAACTTTTGTGGACCTTGTAAGTTTTCTATATTGTGGAAATTTGACGAAAAACGAGAACAAATTTTTTTGGGAGCTTTTCTGGCAATTTTTCAACTTTTCTCGTAAGGAATTACGACTTCTTTCAGCAAAATATTTACCTGTCATCTGTTCCAATAATGAAAATTGGTCTTGACATTCATCACACAACGAAAAATTTCATTATTTAATATTTTTTTCTATTATTTTTAACGATTTTTAATAAGCATGTCTAGGCAGGGCAACCATGTCCGTTTATCTTTAAGCATGTTTCATATTTGTTTAAATTTATATGCAGTTTTCATCACAACAATTTTAAGGATATTTATATGTTGAATTGGAAAACATAACTTGAATATAAACGAATATATTTAAAATTCCTAAATTTAATACAGATTTAATTAACTATTCACAAGAACGTCAGTATATCTGGCAGCACTGCGCGTAGCAATACATTTTTCCATCTGTGAAGTAGAAAAGAAGTGTTTTTACCTGGCAAACTCTTTTGGAGGCCCTTGAATTAATAAACACTTATTAATCGTTAAACGGCGCGTTTGGGTACACACATATGTGCACTTTGCCCCAAACGAAATGAAAATCATACTTTAGAAAGCCTTTCAAAATTTAACGATTAAGACGTTTATAATTGGTATAAGTGTTCCTGTTTGTATTTTTCTGGTGAAGAACAATCCCCTTTTCAAAACTATTGTCGAATTTACTGGATTGCATTCTTCATTTACGAGTAATAAAAGATTCTTCTTAACGTGGGCGTCTTACCCCCAGTTCCCCTACCTGGAAACTTCCTGTGACCACCGGAAGTGCTCCCTCAAAAAAATCCGTAATTAGGCTGTTCGGGTCTATATGACCCGAGAGTTTGCATAAGTTCCCCTGGCCGCAAATATTGACCGATTTCGATGAATTTTAATTCATTGTATATATAATTTATTCTAGTTTTTCAATATCGAAAAAATAAGTCGAAATATTTTACGAGATTACCAGTAGCTGATTCCGAATGAAAAAAGTCCCGAAAAAGAGCTCTTTTTAGAATGCTTATAACTTTTGACCGGTTCCAAATATTGCGCTGATTTTATAATATTTGAAATTGTCAAGAATAAATCTATCCATGGATGTATAAGTTTTTGGTGGTCCAAAGGAAGTTTTGGCCGCTATCCCGGAACTTCCGGTAGAAAAAATTCTTACTTCAAAAAAGTCACCCAATTTCGGCTTTGCATTGCTGTATCTCGCTTACCAATGGAGCGATTCTCTGAATTCAAATTTTAGTTTTTTTTCGTTAACTTTATTATTAGTTTCGTAGTACATAGTTGGTTCCTCAAAAAAATCCATTGTTCAGTATATTGTAATGAAAATCACATCTTTTTTGTCATTTTTCAAACTCCCCCTCATGTCGGTGGGTTTACGGGATTTTGTTAGCGTGATTTCTCTAAAATTTGAACTCAAATTGGTCACTTTTTATATACCTAAAGATTCATTAGAATCTCCTCTTTCGATGGACATACTTTTTGTGTGGTGTTTTGAAAATTTGTAGCAACGTTTTTCGAATCTACTGAAAGCTGTCAGATTTCAACCAGTTTGGCCCACATTTTCAGCAGGTTGGTGTACAAATCTCGCACCCCTCACGTAGCCGCGGGAGAAACAAATCCTTTAGCTCTCTTTTTGTCGCTCACCAAATCCACCACCCAACCAAGCAGCAGGAGGAACTGCCGTCTTGTTGCGTGTTTTTTTTTTTCTTCGCGTTTTGATGGCTAGGGCAAATTTGCCCAACTTGCCAGCCGCGTGGTTTGTTGATTGATTGTGCTCATTCTGATACCTCTTTGCGTAGTAAATGTTTTGATATTAAAATAGAGAAAGATTATTTCTCCAAATTGAAATAAACTTCTTGAATCTTTTTAGATATTTTATCATTAGAATTCTTCAGTGATACCTACATTTGTTTTGAATGTTATCATGGTTCTTTTCTTTTATTTCAAACAGTGTCTACTGCAAGAGAAACAAAATCTTTGATTTAATTAACAAATATTCTGAAATTTTATTCAGAAACTTTAATCAGAAATAAGAATCTAGAATCTGAATCTGAAATCTGAAATTGAATCTGAATCTGAAATCTGGAATCTGAAATCAGAATCTGAATCTGAAATCTGAATCTGAAATCTGAATCTGAAATCTGAATCTGAAATCTGAATCTGAAATCTGAATCTGAAATCTGAATCTGAAATCTGAATCTGAAATCTGAATCTGAAATCTGAATCTGAAATCTGAATCTGAAATCTGAATCTGAAATCTGAATCTGAAATCTGAATCTGAAATCTGAATCTGAAATCTGAATCTGAATCTGGAATCATGGACGTGAACTTTAGAAATGTTACCCATCCATTAAAATATTTATAATATAAAATATCAAAAAAGATTCAAACAATACCTACAATAATATAACATTCATTACGCTATCAGCATCAGCACAATCAATCAACAAACCACGCGGCGAGACGGCAGTTCCTCCTGCTGCTGGGTTGGGTGGTAGATTTGGTGAGCGACAAAAAGAGAGCTAAAGGATTTGTTTCTCCCGCGGCTACGTGAGGGGTGCGAGATTTGTACACCAACCTGCTGAAAATGTGGGCCAAACTGGTTGAAATCTGACAGCTTTCAGTAAATTCGAAAAACGTTGCTACAAATTTTCAAAACACCACACAAAAAGTATGTCCATCGAAAGAGGAGATTCTAATGAATCTTTAGGTATATAAAAAGTGACCAATTTGAGTTCAAATTTTAGAGAAATCACGCTAACAAAATCCCGTAAACCCACCGACATGAGGGGGAGTTTGAAAAATGACAAAAAAGATGTGATTTTCATTACAATATACTGAACAACGGATTTTTTTGAGGAACCAACTATGTACTACGAAACTAATAATAAAGTTAACGAAAAAAAACTAAAATTTGAATTCAGAGAATCGCTCCATTGGTAAGCGAGATACAGCAATGCAAAGCCGAAATTGGGTGACTTTTTTGAAGTAAGAATTTTTTCTACCAGAAGTTCCGGGATAGCGGCCAAAACTTCCTTTGGACCACCAAAAACTTATACATCCATGGATAGATTTATTTTTGACAATTTCAAATATTATAAAATCAGCGCAATATTTGGAACCGGTCAAAAGTTATAAGCATTCTTAAAAGAGCTCTTTTTCGAGACTTTTTTCATTCGGAATCAGCTACTGGTGATCTCGTAAAATATTTCGACTTATTTTTTCAATATTGAAAAACTAGAATAAATTATCTATACAATGAATTAAAATTCATCGAAATCGGTCAATATTTGCGGCCAGGAGAACGTACGGAAACTACAGGTCAAATTTATCTAAAATAGATTTGTACGGAAATTTTGCGAACGGCTTTGGAAGGTTAAGGGTGAAAAAATGATACTTTGAGCGCTTTGAGCCAACCTTAAATTTTGTTGGGGATTAGCTGAAATTTTACTCGATCAGATTTTTAGCCAATCTACAAAATGTATGTATATGGTCCTTTTTTTCTTCAATCAATGTCGTTCGAAAATTTTGTATTCAATGATCATGTATTATTCACCTTCCCCTAAATAGTTAGTGTTTTGAACTTTTCAATGTGTAATGAAATAGTAATCCTTAGTTATTGAAAAATTAATGAGAAAAGTGATCAAAATTTCCCCAGGTTACGGTACAATAACATGTGTACTTTTATCATCTTATCAACATCAAAGTTAAAAAAAATTAAACCTTAAATCAAACAGTTGTTTAACGTTTTGCGTAATCTACTCAATGCGATATTCTGAGTCCCGTACCTTGAATGTTATCCAAACTTTTGGTTGTTTCCCGTTCCTGTGGAAACTTAATAATCCATGATATGTTTTCATGTGACGGCATTTGAAAAAATTCTACCTAAAAGGTTCCCGAAAAGAACTTCCAGGCCTTCAGAAGGCCAAATCAGGCACTGGACGTAATTATGAGGAAAATATTGCGACTTGTTATTCAACAATTTTTCTTTCATGTCATGAAATCAAGTTCCATTTAAGCACTTAATAATATTTAAAATATATGAAACTCCTAGATAAATCTAATCAATGGATTTTGAGATAAATGATGAACTTTCTAAGAAGGGTTTTTTCGTAATTGATTGGAGACAAGCTTGAATAGACATGAATGAACCGAACAAGCAAAATCTTCTTCTGTTCTAAGCAAAACAACAGCTCAAAACGTAAGAACAGACAATCGCCTATTATCCCGAATAAATTACAGTTGTGATAAGTTTTTTCCCTTCCAAAAGGGTAATCACCCCACATTCTGACGACTGTTCGTACATCGATTGAAACAGCAAATTTCTCAGGTTTTCCAAGAATCGAGAATTATGCCAGCAGCATCGCATATCGGAGGGAAAATATCCAATACCGAACAGATCCATGCGAACATTGGAACTTGATTACATTTCTTATTCCTCCCCAGGAAGCTGCTCAACCCGAAGCTGAAGAAGAACAGCAGAAGCTCCAAAGAAACTGTGTTGTTGCGGTAATGCGAATTCCGGAGCTTCAATCGAGAAAACTCTTACCCTTCAAGGTGGGTGGAAAGAGGTACTGGAAAATAAGAGGAAACGAGGTCGGTCGACAGGAAGGAAGCAACAGACGACGACGACGACGACGACGACAGGAAGTCCAGTAAATTGTGAGGATCAGCTGCTTTTGGCTCCATATCAAGGGGGATAAACTAGAGTGCGAACGAAGCTCATCAATTTTTATATTTATTGCCTCAACATTGTTCACGCATTATTGGAGTGCGTCGTCCTCGTCCTGTTAGTGTGGGGAATATTCTTGTTATATCGTATTGATTTTTTTTCTTTTACTTGTTGGGTTGCAGAAACCCGCTTCATCGATGAAGGAAGAAATGGGGGCTAAATAAAACTTGATTGCAAAAAGACGTATGGAATCTTGATGATGCAACAAATAACTAGAATTTGCCAGTTCCTTTCTTAGAGTTTGAAAGTTATGTCAATCACAATTGAATTCGAATGACACTTAATGATGATCAGTGCGCGTTGTAAGTTTGCCGAATTGATATTTTCAAAGCATAGTCCAAGTCAAGTGAGTCACTCTTAAAATAAGAAAAGAAAATGAATACTAATTTCTTCCAAATTCTTTTTAAATCATGAATTTCCATCATAGTTATAAATCTCTGATGGCAATATTGGCGAAGATGGCAAATGTAGGATGCCCGAAAAATTGGAAAACGGATGCAATGGACCAAGTGACATATGTTGTCGTAAGATGTTTCTTTTTTATCTAAGTATTTAACATTTCATTCTCAAGACTCAAATTTTTGTCTCAGAAACATTGATTAAAATGCCATATGCTAAAGTAATCCCAAGAAACAATTTCAGTTTTATGCCTACCTTCACAACTCAATCAAGACTAGAATTTCCTAGAGCTACTTTATAAGCCAAAGCGCATTCTATGCTTTAGTACAACTACTTTAAAGCTAACATATGGACTAGTTGGCCCTAATTTGACAACGTCTTAAAAGCAAATTCTTTAAGCTATAATAAAACATCGAACAGAATAGTTTTATTCGATATTTTAGACATAGCTTTCTTTAAGAAACTCTTCAGAGCTCTCTCAAGACTATCCACAGCTCTTTTAAAAATACGTCATGGAAACTGATAGAAATTTTATAATGAGCGCTTTCTGTTTTGTGTTTTTTTTTCTCGTACTCTCCTTACTCTTCCAAGCATATGGTAATTGGTAAAGATTGCATTTAAAAATATTTCATTTATTTATAACTTAGCATGGAACTTCTTGCAATTTAAGATACGAAATAGCATCAAAACATAAGTGTGCCTCAAAAAAAAAAGTTTTTAAAAATCAAGATTTCATCAATAATAATTTAAGGAACATTTTAATTTGCTAAAATGATGCAATTTTTTGAATTGGAATTCATTACCAATTAAACAAATAGTACCGACAACATTGTCAAATTTGTTGAAAATGTCTAGTTTTGAGTATTATTATTTCCTGCAAGATGGCTTCAGTAATTTCGATTCATCAACATGGCGTTTAATAAGTTAATATTGAGAATATTAAAGCAATTGTTACACTGTTTTGAAATTGTTTATGTCAGCTAGAAAAATGATGTAATAATACAGTTCCAATAAACAGCTTTATGAGAGATTTAAGAGAACTTGACGTTTCTTAATGAAATGCACTCTCATGATGGAGTTATTAATTTTTGAGTAAGAGAAGTTTGTTGAAATAAATGAGAACATTTCGATTTGTGGCTTGGCAAAAGGCATTCATGAAACTATTTGTTTTGTTCCCTTTTGACTATGAGGGTGGTCAATAATCTTTAAATAACAAGTAGATATTGTTATAAAATAACAGTACAAAAAATTATTTTTAGAATCTATTTGGAATAGATCACTTTCTGTTATCAAAAGCCTGGCCCTAAAGCTAAATAATGAGGATTCGCATTTTCATCGTATTAAGAAGATTTACGTTGGTCAGTGTTAGTATTTGCTTTTTATGTTTTTGTGGAAACTAGCCAACTGTGGACCAAATAATCTATCAGTTTTATTTTTCGTTTTGGGGTTTCAATTAAGTGGGTTAACTCTGAGTTGAATGACGTAAATTTAGCTTTACTTCGCAGTGAGAAACAGAGATTGTTAAATAAAACAAGTAGGACAATGTCTTCAAGATTAAACTCTATTCGCACTGAATTCAATTGCAATCGTTAGTCAATGGATACTGTCGTTATTTATACTACAAATACACTTTTTATATAACTGAAAAAGCATACTTAGAATTAAAAATAAATATTATTCAAAACAGAACAAATAAGTTATTAATACAGTTATTCTTCTCGAATCACAAAAAAAACGTTTATTCACAGTAAGCGATTAATGATGGGGACTGATTGGTGATTCTTTTGAAATTTGAATGCGGATGTAACAAAGTTATTTTCATTTTTCAGATGAATTTAGCAGTGTTAATTTATATCATTTTGAGAGCCCGTTTTTCTCTAAGTCATCACCTAAAATCCTTTTAAAATAGGTTATGATATCTCAAAACCAGGTAAAAAAGTTTAAACGTGTATACATTCTTCTCGATTATCAAATCATTTGTCACTTAGTTTTATCATGCCTTAATCCACTATTTCAACAAATCACTTTTTTCGACTTGACTTGAACGCTATTTTTAAAAGAGCATTGAGTGCTTTATTAAAACAGGTACTAAAACCCTAATGAAAACAGGAGAGTATGTGTTTTATTGAAGCTTTTATTCAAGTTTTAGCGAAACTTTCAGGGCTCTCTTAAAAAACACGATAAATGAAGCAATGCCTTTGTTACTATAAAACAGATTTTAGAATGCGATGCTATGGAAAATTCTCAATAAAACAATAATTAAACTCTAAAAAGCCATTTAACTTAATCTGTGTTACTAGGGATGTTATATTTTAAGTATTTTCTCGTAGTTTTGTTAACTCGTTAAGTAATTTTTTTGTGCTTTCGTGTTAAGTTAACTTTAAAAAAAAAATTAAACACATTGAATCCAAAAGCAATTTTTTTCTCAAGCTCGTTTTAAAACTATGAATCCTTTTTAAGAGGCAATTATTTGCAGATGTGATTCACAAACTGTTACCTCTTGACAATGATCATTCAAATTCAACTTTATATATCTTTTAAATATTTTTAACTCTGAATTTGTTAGGGTTGAGAAGGTACTTATTTTTTGACAGTTTTTGTCTGGAATAACTCAATTATAATGTATAAAATGCTTTTGAATTTTATTTCAGATACCAAATGGAGTTCATATGATAAATGAAGATTTTTATACATGTTAAGCACGTTTGAGGACCAAAAGAGTGCCAATTCAGTATTTTTGCCTTTTTTTATACCACTGCAAATATCTAGTTTTCAAAAGTCAGTTTTAGTTTTCGACTAAATAGGTTAAGTTTTCGACAGGCATGCAACAAGTTAATAATCTACTTGAGAAAAGCTTTTAAAAATTTCTTTTTCCAATGGATTTAGTTTATTTGCAGCATAATTATTTAAACTCAAAGATACGTGTAAAAATCTTAATTAGGAGGTTTACAAAACAACACTTTAACTGCAAGACTTGATACAATTTATTTTAAAAATTATTCTATTTATCTTGAATGTGGATCAATGTAAATATTTTTCAAATTCAAACGAACAGATATGGAAATTCTTACAATCGATCGAGCACAGTGTACAAAAATCTTGGAAACTTGTCTTTAAATGGAACACATTGTAGGGAAACCAAATGTTTCATAGTCACATATTTTCTCAATGTGGATTCACAGCAGCAGGACATGTGCATCAGGGCGCAAAAACAGTAATTTTTCAGTAATAAAATTTAAACTAAATATGTAAGCTTACCATTACGGGTTTCAATTTGGAATTGAATTGGTATTTCATGTGCTTTTTCAGCGCTTATTTTCGACAGCTGAATAAAACAGTTGAAATTCCATTTATTTTGTAAGAATACGAAATTGGTTATTATTAAATGGATAATTTTCAGATTTATCTACCTTTTGATTTGATTATTTTTGCTGTTATTATGAAAAAGTTAATTTTTTTTCATATTAGGTAATTTTCCGTATTCGGACTGCAGCATCGAATTTTAAAACCGGATTTTATAGTTACTTTGGATTAAAGATTTACACTTTTGAAATCAGTTTTTTTTCGATAACTGTAAATATTCAACAGATTGTAGGTTAAAAGAAGAAAAATTGAAAAATATTAACGTATAGGTTTTAAACAACTATATAGTAAAATATGCCCATTTTCAATAATTTGTCGAAAACTGGCTCCTGTCGGAATCTAGAGTTTTTATCTTATTGCTTTTTGATTTAACTTTAAAATATAAAAAATAAAGTATCTACTCAAACTGTCAACTAGTATAAAACTTTTCAAAAATTTATTCCGCAACCTTTAAAATAATAATAATTTTTGTATACATCTGGAAATCCAAAACTTCGCAAATAAACTTTATAAATATTGGATGGAAAAAAATTGGTAAATTGACGATCTTGTTTATAATTTTTTTTAAAGTTTTAATGTTTTTTGTGTATTTTCATCTTTTATTCAACTTGAATTGATGACTCTTTATCAATTGAAAAGATCACTTAAAAGGTTCAAACATAATTGAAACCAGAAGACAATAAATTCATAACATTCAGAAAAATTCCAAATGAATCGTTTTAAATTGAAGTTCAATTCTTGAAAATATTCTTGAAAATTTCGGTTGCTTTGACGTTTCAAAAATCTTTGTTGTCATAAAAAAGTTTTTTTTTATTCATCGGCTTCATCTGTGAAAAGTAATGTTCTTTTAAGTAAGAACATCTTAAGATTATGAAATTTTATAGACGGATAGAAAGTAAGAAGAAATGAAAGATGGTGAAAATGAGCGGGTAGAATTAATTAGAACCATGATCGAATTTTGTTTCGGACGGACCATTTACTATCCTTTGTTCCTTTTACTTGCTTACCGTATAAAATTCATAATCTTATGATGTTCTTACATCAAAGGATATTTCTTTACATCAATAAGGTCGTTAAATAAGATAACAGTTCCAAATTATTTTCACAATACTTAATGTTTCTGCTTATGATTAAAAATCTTTAATTTGTATTCTGTATCAAAAATTATGCGAATCTTTTAGCTCTTAACTTTTAATAAAGCTCATTTCAGGATTTGTTTCTTTATCCATAACTTTCAGTACGCAAGATATTCTATGGTAACAATTCGATTCCAAGACGAACTGATCCAAGTTAAAGTCCAATTATTCCAAAGTTTTGTTATTCATTTTTTTTGGATTTGGCAAATCTGGGCAGCGTTTGTTCAAATATTAAGCAGTCTTTCACATACGTCCTTCGATGACGCTTTAAAATTCAAAATATTTACTGTTAAATTTTCTAAAGATAATTATCTTTTATAAAGATAAACATTGTATGTGTTGTCTAAAACATGTATTGAAAATTGACCAAAAAAAAAAATGTGCCTTAATTAAGAGTTTAGAACTGATATTACATTTGGTTCAAGCAAATAATAAAATTTTTTTCATAAGATGTTTTTGTAGAGAACAAAAATTGATGCTTAAAACTTGAAACAAGATCGTGCGAACGGGTGGAGTTTTATGAGTTTAAAACATTATATGTACCCCCCTTCCCCCCTGGAGATTTTTTCCAAGTACAATTTTCAGATGATTATTAATTCACCTAGTCGCGAATGCCATAAATATGGTAAAACGACTATAATCGAAACAAAAAAAAAAATTATTAATTCACCGTAGTACAAAATAAGTGTTAACAAAAGTCGAAAATTTGGAATTTACTTCGATTTTACTTTTGGCCTTAATAATCTGTAATAGTAAATTTCAATTTATAAGCTAAAAAAGTTCTGTATAAAAACTGAAATCTTGACACACAGAAACATTACCTCGTCTTAAGTATGGGTTTTTATCAAAAAGTTTTCAACAACAAGCTAGTAGTACAGATGTTATGCTGAGTTCAAATATTCTTCAAGAAAACAATTTCAACCTCAATTCTTTTTTTTTGTATTTGTTCTTTTATTTGAATGTTCAAATCCACATTCCAACCGGTTTTGAAAAATTACACAAAGCCACAGTTTTCCGACGTGCAAATGATTCAAGAGCTTCTTTCGATCACTCTGGATGCCCTGAATCCAATTATGCGATGAATTCTATAAGCTTTTTTTTAATAACTTTCAGTTATATAAGTTATAGTCGTTTGAGAAAAAACTGACTATTTGACAAAATTTTAAAAATAACCACAAATTTTAAAATAAAGGCTATTTCTTGATTATCGACTTTTTTCAAGACTGCAAGTTATTTGCAAAAACAAAAGTGATCGAAGTTTTCTTTTTGTTTGATTCACCCAATCAGTATCATACGAGAATTTCAAAGAATGTTAATGAAAGTTTTCGACCATATTACATTTTGTAAAGAAAAAATCTTATCGTTTTGAAGGCTTCAAAAATTAGTTGAATAAATTTAAACCTTTTTTAAATTTTTTTTAGTAAGATCAATAAAACTTGTAATTATACTTTCCAAATTTTGAAAAACTGGAGAATTTAATCTTTTTAAAAATATTATTTCTATATGGAATGAAGTATAATGAACAAATTTGGAATCATTTTTTTCATTTCTTAATTGATTCATTTTAAAATATATAAACTGCATACATTTAAACAAAACTGGAGTTGATAGATAAAATCTGACGAAATATATGAGTTCAGGACGCCAAAATCTACCAAATCAATCATTTAAAAATAATCATTTAATAATAAACACTAAAATACTGTTTCCTTGAGTTATCAATTGATTTCTATCAATTTGTTTTAAAATGGTGCACAAAAAGTGTTAAGAAACTTGTCTTTTTCATCTTACTATTTTGTTTTGATTTTAAAATAAATTTAATGAAATTATAAGTCAAACTTTATAACTTTTTGTAATATTTTTGATAAGTTTGACATTATTTTTCAATTGAAAATGTTTACTGTTTTGAAAATATAACCTTCTTCCAGCGTTTAAATCTTTTTTGTTTTTTAATAAAAAAAACATTGTTCCTATTTTTTGTTCTTTCCAGGAACTAATATTTCGACTGACTGCTTAAAAAAGTTTAGATCTCAACATTTTAAACTATAAAACTGCGCTTAGTAGTTTTATTAAAATTTTTCTTTTTTATCGTTATTTTAAACATTGAATTCAATTATCAATTATGTGATTTGAAAAGATTCTGTTTAGTTCAAAATAGAAATTTCTCATCGAGAGTTCACATTTCTAATCATGATTAAGTGTTTTTTTTTTTAAATTCAAGAATCGAAATTTTCAAATCCACCCTTAATTTGTAAATGTAGGGAAAAAATCAACTAAGATGATTAGAGCTTTAAAAAGTGATTAGTTTGCAGTAAAGTTGACCAAATTGGCTGGTAAAATAATGAACTTACATAAAGCATACTTCCTCTTTTAACAACTTTTTTGTAAACTGCGAAACAATTAGACTCATGCTTTGAGAAATATACAAAATTCAATTTAGTTTTAATCTTCTTTGAAATTTTATCAATGAGTCAAAAATTTATGTTTCTAAATTATTTCTAATGTGCTACAGTTTTGCCAAAAAGGTGTTAAAATTAATTGAATGAATTTTACCTATTTCGAAATATATCCCGAAAACAAAAGCTTGTAGATAGGAATTCTACGCTCCAAAATTAGTCAAAATAAGCTCATTAAATATGCTTTCCCTTTATTTTTTATCATGTTTGATTTTTAATCTGATCTGTTATAGATTCGGATGTTTTTTTTTTAAATCTGGTGTTATATTCTTTGTGTTTTTAATGCACTTATTCTTAAGGCCAGAGGTTTACATTTTGGTTTTGTTCGAAATTTCAAATAACATTCGTTAACACTAGTTTTCGGAAATATTGATTCAAAATTGCGAACTAGACTACTTGAAATCAATTTTGAAGCAAATTCTTAGTAAGAATAAGAAAGATAAATTTGAATGAAGTATTTTTGATTTACCGCAAAAAGTATTGATTTGAAACTTTGATTATGATTTATTTTGTGTTTTTAATTTGTGTGATGTCCAGGAGTAAGAAAATGGTTTAAAAATCTATTTTCTCATTTTTTTGCACTTTTGGTATTTTTATTATGTTGAGCTAAATTTGAATTTTGAAAACCTCTCATAGACGGGTCCTCCGCGCGGGTATGTTAAAATTGAATCAAAAACTATAGTCATCAATTTTCAATTCACAAACATATTTTAATACGATTGAAGTTAGTTTTAAGAAATTTTCCTTTTATTTTCTTTTAGCTATCGATTTTACTAAATTTTCAAAGACTTCTAAGGATTTTAATTATGAGAGTAATCATCAAAAATGAAAAAAAAAAAACAAATTTGCAAGTATATTCTGGAATTTTAAAATAAACAACATTTGAATCACCCTGTCAATGAAAGAAATAAAAAAATAAAAAATTCAAACTGAAATTTTTCACTTATCATTAAATAATTTACCTGTTAAAAATCTTTTTGCGTTTTTTTATTTTCAAAAATTTTAAATTAAGCAAAATTTTTCACTACAAGTTTAAACAATAAAAAAAATGTAAACTATTTATTTGAAATTCAACCATTTGGTAACAGCTTCATATTCAAATAACATTTATTGGCTTGTTTAAAACCTGTTTAAAATAACCATATTCATGGTACAAAAAGGAACTTTAAGACTGATGGATTTAGTTATTATTTATCGATCGGATACATACTTTAGGAAAATTTAAGAAAAAAACGGGTAAATAATACTAATCTCTATTATTATTTTAAACTCCTCAGATATTTGAAAAATTTCTGGATTTTGTTTTCGAAATTTGGAAATAAAATTTGTTTTTATACAAATAAACAATTCGATCCAGTTTTACAAACTTAGAGAATTCTTTTTATAAAAAAAACTTGTTCAAATAAGATAAGTAAATCCATACAAGTTTTAAATATTTTCTTAAGGCATCTGTTTGCCAAAAATAGATTCAGACAGCAAGCAAACACCTATCTCTTATCTGAGTTTTCATTAAAGCAAATATTTTCACGACTCTTCTTTTATCAATCCACAAAATAAATTCTACAACCTTTTAGTAAATCGACTATTTTGACCTAAAAAAATGTCCTCTACACGTGGAAACAATCAACCCCTTTCAGGAAGAATTGGCTCTCTTCAATGCTGCGGGAGACACCTGGTCAAATACCTGGAAATGGAAGAGCAAACATTCTGCTGAATGCTTGAAACAAATTTTTGTTCGTGAGCGGTTCATTTTCTATTTTCAGTTTCAATTATTCTTATCGCACAGACGGCCTTCGATGTGTTTTGGAATGTAGCTGCCCCTTTTTTTTATTGGAACAGCCCATGCTTTGCAAATAAAATTGAAAAAAAGAAGAACGATAAGAATGATATCAGTTCAAATGCGAGTCGTTTCAAAGACGCCAATTTGTCTGCTCGTTGTAACTTAAAACGTCAAAGGGTTTCTTTGTATTTATATCGATTGATAAGCGTTATGATATCATGAATGCCTTTAAATATTTTTTTCATATCTTGTTGAAAATCTTCTTACTTTACTGATAAGTTATTGAAAAAGAATGTAAAAAAACTTTGTTTTCTTGTAGAAATTTATACCGTAACCACAGAAGTTGTAAATTATCATATTTCTTTTTTGCCAAACCGCAGCCACGATTTTCTATTACTTTGTGTCGAAAGAAGGTTGTGTTTTTTTTCGTTAGGTTCCCACTTTGGTCCTGTCCATTCTCGTGCCAGATGGTCTAATTATTATATCCTTCACGGTTCAGCAAGAAGGTACCTGAGCAGCGCACGAAAAATAGATCGAGGATTAATATTTGACCTAATTAGTGGCGGTTGAGAGCGAACAGATGTTCGCAAAGGCAATAAGGAATGCATAATTAATTCGTTCTTCAAACGGTTACTTATTGGACTTCCTTCATCTACAAATGCTGTTTGAAGCTCAAGATAATATCTGGGAATAATTGGACGCGGAAAACAATATGGTTTTGCAGCAACACCAGAGCAAAAAAAAAACTAATGAATATTATCAAAGAATGCAGTCAGGCTTCAAAAGACAACCAAAATGGATAGAAACACTACCAAAATTTGATAATGTGATGAAGAACATTTATTCATGAACTTAAAAAACAATGCCCATCAAAAAAAAAAAATTTCACAATTAATACAATGAATGCTTGAATAAACATGTTAATGAATATTTTTATTTCTCAATGTCTAAAATTATTTAACATTGATTTATATATTCATAGAATACAAGTCCAAATATATTTAAAATTTGAAAAAAAAGCCAGAATAATCAATGTTTTAATTTTTGATTTTGTTATTGAAAACAAATGTTATCAAACTAATCCCGGGTTCAGAATTCAGCTACAGTTTTTCAATTTTTTTTCACTTATTGATCACAATTCATACCTGAATATAAAATTTAAACAAGAATTAACTCATTTCAGAAATTCTGGTTCTTATAACCAAAATCGAAATTGTATTTGAGTTTCCATATTTCAAGTTTTATATCTTGTTTAGGAATCTTAATATACGATTCGAATCAAAATTAAAAATAAGTAAATTGTGTTTGGAACCATCGTTAAATTTTGGTTCTACAGTTCCTTAAAAATTTGATTCATGATTTTCAAAAGTCAAAACGTTTTTTTATTGTAACATTTCGTTAAAATTTTTCCAAATATGATAAAAAAAAATCTTAGAAATCATAAGCAAAATTAAATCATAACAAAGCTTTGAAATGGTGGTGTAGATTCATAAGTAGAAATTTATTTTTTTTCTTTAGAGATGCAAGTCGAATAAGAAAAACATAATTAAAATGAAGAATAATCATTGAAACCCAAAACAACCGAATTATTTTTATGGATTCCCGATTAAAGGCCTTAAAACTCATTTCAATTCTTAGCTCATATTTCCAAATTCAGAAACCGATGCTATGTACATTTCAGAAAACGTTATGAAATTCCGAAACAGATTGCAAATTCAAAGTTCGAATTCAGGTTCAAATTTCAGATTTAGATTCAGCTCGTTAATAAGTTCCATAATCATAAGAAAATTACCTGGATATCTATTTTGGCAAGGAATTTAAACTGCAAGAGATCGCAGGCTTATGATTTTAACTGTAAGCTCGATTTTTAAATTTAACCAAAATCACTTCGTTCGCACAATTCAGCTGAAAATTACAAAAATTAAGCAGAATTTGAGTTCATTTAGCACGTTTTGTTTTATGAAAATCTTATTTTGAAAAAAAAATTCATCAGGAAATGATTTTTAATAATAAGTAATTGCTGATAGATGAATGTTTCTTTTGTTAAGGAAATTTCAGCGAATTACGTATGTTTTGGCATATTGTTCAACACTATAAATATTGCAGTATTTTTTTCATAAACTAAATTTCAAACTTAAACCTTAAACTAAGATCGAGTTTGCATAAATCCAATTTGATTCGAATTATTTTAATCTTTTGCTTCAACTTCCGTAAATTGGATTTATTTCAAGATTTTTTTTTTAAATTGAAGGCTTTCTTTAAAAAAGTTTAATAATTAAATTGAATAAAAAAGCGAAATTATGCTGCCCAGATTACCCGGACTTAAATGAAGTTTTGTTGTTCATTCACATTTTTCTGGAAAATCAAACGAAAAATTCAAATTACATAATTATGATTTTAAATTTTATCGCTCAAAAATGTAATTTTTCAAGCTAGATTTAGTAAAACAAGCATAAACGATTCTTTGTGAGCCTGAAATGCAATTCAAAAACTTATCGATGAAAAAATACGGTTTCAATTATTTTTTTCTTGATCTTTATTGAATAGTTCCTTAAATTTTGCCAATATTTTCCGGATATTGCCCAAATTTTGTTTTGAAGATTTGGAAATATAATGCCCGATTTTCACCCAGTTAAAAATGGAATAGCCCGGATTTGTTCGTAAATGTGCGGAAGAATTTCTGGCTATCTTAAGCTAAGTTAACCATATTTCGATGTAAATTTAGGATTTCAACCATCGAGGGCAGTAAGTTTCCTATTTTGTTATTAAAGATTCGTTATACAAATTTTGTTTATCATATGAAACATTTAGGAATGTGTTTTAAAAGTTTCTTTTCAACACGAAAAACTTTTTATGTGAAATACCTTAAAATTTAAAAAAATTGAAATACCTTAAAATTAAAAAAAAATCAAAATAATGTTTTTAATTTTTTTTTATTCATGGCATGTTTAAGCATAAATGTCATATAAAAAAAAGACCACCAAACTACCATACTATAATTTGATGATGTGATGAAAAGCTTTCATTCAAAAAGTATGAAAACAATGCTCACGAGAAAAATATTTTCTAACAAAATTGGAATTAAGATAACATCAAAGAATGAAATAATTCTTTGATTCAAAATAGATTAATATTGAATACAAGTCCAAACTTGTATCAAGAAAAAGACGGAAAAAATCAATGTTTTCAATTTCGAACATGATATTGCAAATAAATTTTTTGCAGTATTCGTCAACAGTTACATGTGTTATTTTATAGCTTAAATCAGATAAGGCCGGAACAAATATCAAAGTATTTTGTCACCCCCGCACACTATAAATAAAGTAAATGGTATTTTATTGAAAAATTGGATAATTTTTTCGAAAATTTATACATCTGAAAGAGCGATTGTAGAAGATGCGAAATGTATCAACTTTTATTTTTTATGATTTTTCAAATTTTCGATCTAAAATAATTCTTTTTCTAGATTTTGTGTAATGAAGATTGTTTGCAAATAGGTTGCATTAGACTGCTGCAAACTTTGTATGGAAATTAAAAATTTTTAAATTTTTACACCTCCCATAACAGTTTTTGTTTGTTTTTGCTGCCAAAAATAGCAATATAAATTTTGGAAGCGATCCATTCAGTCCTGAATTAGTGCAACGAGTTTGAAATTTGTATGGAAATTTGTATGGGAAAACAATTTTTTTCATTTAAGAATCACCAGAGATGTACTGAATGTTTAAAAAAAAATCAACATTGAATGATTTTTTTTTTCGATTCTTGCAGTACAATTCATGTGAACAAAGCACAAACCTTTCTTGTACCCCAGAAAAGTTATTCGATGTTATACAATAATTTGTTTCAAAATATTTTTATTTTTAGTTTTTGCGTATTTGTCTGCTTTTTTTAAAGCTGTGTAACCGTAGATGGAAATAAATAATCTATAAAAACTGTTTTGCATCTTCAGAGAATTCATTGATTTATTTAACCTTTGCAAGAACATTTCATGCAATTATCAACAGCTCTAGCAAGCAAAGTCTGCCATTTTCAAGTACTTTTCATTGGATTCAGTTTTTATTTTTTAATCATTATACCTTACTTTTTTCTTGAAATCCTTAGCTGCTCATTATATTGGGAAAAAATGAAGCTTAAGAATAGTCAAAACCAAAAATCAAAGACCGACCTCATTTCAAGGACTTGGAAGAAAATTTTTGCTTTTTAAATTCATCCTTAAAACTCAAATATTTATTTTCGATAGATATAGGCTTCTTTGAAATATTTTAGTTCATTTTCTGTTCCTGTTCTCCAATATGTTTACATATTTGAAATTTGAAATAAGACTTTAACTTTTCAAAATAGTTCAATAAATTTTTAGTTAACTTGCAATAATTCAGCTTAAATTTCAGAGCCCATTTTTCTTTAAATTGAAAAAGTAAAATAATGATGTTATAAAATGGCGTATTTTTTTAATTCTTCTTAGGCAAATTCATTCCTTTCATTTTATGAAAAAATATCTTTGTAAAACCATGAAACTCGGAATATTTCTATTGAAGTACATGTCTTATAATCCTAGTTTCATTTTTTAAGAACTTTTACGAAAAAATAAAACTTGATTACCTTCTACTAAACAGGTTTGGAATACTGATTTTTTGTTTTTTTTTTAATTTAAAACAGCAATTTCTAATCCTTGATTAGTGATTTTCCATTAGAAGCTCCAGACTTTCATTTTATTTTTTTATTTTACTCATTAACTTAATATTCACTCCAATCCCTTCATTTCAAATCAGAAATAAAAATTCTTGTGAATTATGAATTCTACGATAAAGAGTATTGAATAAGTTTTTAAATTGATATTTTTAAATCTGAGTTCAAACGAAATATCCATTGAAAATTTAAAATTCTGCGTCTAGATTAAGATAGGATTATTATTCTTGAAAACCTGAAGAATGAAAAAAATCATCGTTGAAATAGTTTTTGAACTACATACGGAACTGGCTTTTGAATTACACATTTAATTACAAGGTAATAGAGTATTTTAAGGCTTTGTACTTCATTAATAATAAGCAATCAAAATACCCAAAAAATGGATAGAGGTTCATTAAATTTATTTAATCAATATGACTGAAAGATACCGTAGTTCAAGCAAAAGAGAGTATGTCAATTTTAATCAAAAAACAAGCAATAATTTGGCAATTTTTTTCAACTTTTTATCTAGTTTTGGTGATATGCCATAAAAAATTCCCGAAATATATCACTTTTTGATTGAAATCAATCATTGCACAGAGCGGTTCTAAACGGGAATTTAGCGAGACAAAATTAATAATGCAGAAACTATAGAATTTAGACAAAAAGTGTCTCGTACTAAGATGATCATCCAATAATGCACTTCAATTATACTATGAAAGACTAGTTCAAATATATTTCTTCTTCTGGAATTATCTCTGAGACGTTTGGACTTTAACTCGAGAAGATAAAGTCCTAAGTTTGTTAATTTTCAATACAAAATTACACATTAGGCTTTAACTAAATACAGGTAGATTCTTTCTGTGGTTTGGATGTTAACACGCTAGAATAAGGTTGCTAGAACTTTTCCAAAACGTGTCTGGGCCGCACAAATCCGCGAAATCCACGACCAAAAATTTGGGAAATATCCATGCAAATTTTGTCAAAATTCAGAAATAGCTCAACAACAATCAAGAAAAAACAGGAAAAAAAAAACTTTTTCATTAATTAAAAAATATGCTTCGGAAAAAACGTAAACTTAAACTTTAACTTGACTCAACCAATTTTGACAATTCATTGATTGAAAAGTACGGATCCGTACCACCACCTTTCTACAATTTTTGTGGTCATGATCTTAACAAATTAAAAAAAAATATTATGTGAAACGTATAGCTTTAAACTTCTGCTTTCTGGGACACTGAGTGAATTTTTTTTTTTTGGCATATTGACACTCAAGAGCGGATTAGGGTTAACAGAATCATTGACCGAAATTGGCGTTAAAAACATAATAAGGGTTTTGAGCTAGTTTTATCAATTATCAAAAAAACATGATAAGCCGCATCAAGTCAAATGAATACATAACGAAGTTTTTCTTCCTTTCTCGGTACGGACGCTTCCTAATTTCTAGAGTGTTTGGAATGATATTATATGGTTCCCACGAAATAAACTAAAATATCTTAAAATTATCTTAAACTTAAATTATAACGTTCATCGATTTTCTTCATCCAAGTTTTCTCAACAACTTTGCAGCTGGATCTACAGATGTACGAAATCTAACAATAGAAGAAGCCAAATCCTGTGATTAGCAGCGCTCGTAAAGATTTAAGAAAGAAAAATCGTAACTATAAAATCTCAATAAACCGAACAAATAATTTTCGGGTAAGAAGCGTAAAATCCATTCTAGAAGCAGTGAGAGAAGAAAAAAATAAACATATAAAATCCGGAAACGTAATCATATTTTCCAACGAGCCATCAGCCCAAGGAGCGATAGGGAAAAGTGAGGTGAAGCGGGAAACCTGGTGTTTTATTGAAAAACAGGAACCACAATAGGAAGCAAGAAAAAATGTTTTACAACCCTGCAGGGCTCGATCGTTATTATCAGCGGCAGTAATAAACGCTAACGCAACAATGTAACCGAAGAACGCAGCTTGAAGCAATCAAAAAATCGCTACGAATAATAATGAGAGTGGATTTTATGGTGCGACTCCTGTTTTTCTCTATTGCCTTCCTTCGTTTCGCCAGGCTTTGAAGGAGCAGAAAAAGAATCCTTGACGGATTTTCCTTCATCTTCCATCACTGCTGCCATTTTTGTACAATGATTTCGCTTTTAATGAAAACGACTTTTCCCGAGAGAGTAGGTATTTGCGCGTCCCCTCTTTCAAACAGTCGAACCGAACAAAGCCCTTGCCTCGATAGGTGTAATAGTTTGGGTTTTTATTATCCCGAAGGAGATCCCGAGAGCAATCCTGCCTGACTGAAGATGACGAGTACAATGGAGATCAGAGAAATAAAACTTTTGAAAGTGTACTTACAATCGTACTGCTACAATGGAGCTCAGCTACAAGGGTAAATGGGAATGTTTCTACTTCACCAGCCAGAGACTTCTTGAGATGTTTTGAAGTTACAAATGCAGCCAAATCAATTGTTGAGCCCTTGCGCAGATCAATGGAATCGAAACTGACGAAGGAACAAAAATTGAACAATGAAACTGCGGATCAAATCATAAATAACGTCACGGCAATAGCGATACGCAAAGGTAATAAAACTTTTCTTTTCCCTAATTTTAGTTGTGCCAAACTAATTCCTTGAACAAAAATTTTGTTTGTTAGAAAATGGCTTGACAGTAAATCATGTTTCGACAACACAGTTTCTCACATCGATAGTTTTCTGTCCTGTGCTCGAATATACTAAACTCAGCAAGCTTTACTCTTACCAGAAGATTGATTTTTTTCCCAGAAAATGTTTACAGAATGTTCCACTACAACACAAATGTACTTAAGAAGGGTAGCAAAATTTCAGCTCAATCGGACTTGAATGAAGGGTGCCTCAAAGCTCTGAAAGATTTGGTTTTTTTATCCTCGAAAATCACCAAAAGGGGACCAAAGAAATCGAAAAATCAAATGTAATTTTGATGCCGAAGGACTTAGACATGCATGGAACGTCGAGATCTGGTGTTATTTCGATTTTTTTTTTTCAATAATCGACTTTCTGGGAATTAGCCGATTTTCAGTAAACCGGATTTTTTTAGGATAACCGATTAAGTCCCCGGAAGTAAAATTTTGGGCAAACTTTTATTTTAGAATTTCTTTTGGTCCCTCTTCTGGTGATTTTTAAATTTTTTTAGTAGTTTTAAGACATTTTTTTTTTCGATATAGCACCAGATTTCAAAGTTTTAAGCATTCATTTGGCATTTTTTTTTTTTACGATTTATACGGTAAATTATTAATTTAACGTTTTTAAGGGTTGAAAAACCAAAACTTTGAGCGCTACAAGGCACACCTTAATCAAGTCCAATTGAGGTGAAGTTTTTCGCAGGTCAGTTTTTTTAGATAATGTACAAAAACTTCATGCTCGGTTTTAAGAATTCGATCATGATTTTTTTTTCTTACATCCATTGCCACCCTCATGCACATAGTTCCTCGATATGTTCATTCTGGGCCGGATACTCTGTTCCTTGAAGAAGATTTCCGAAAAACAAGATTTGTTCATACTTTGCTTAGGAAAAATAGGAAGAAAACTAGAAAAAAGATTTCATAACTCATACAAAAACCCGTCCATGGGGTCGGGTTTAGAAATTCAATTTAAGCTAAAAATAATAATAGTACCGTAAAACGGGATAACATGATCACCGGGAAAGCTTTGATCAACATGAAATTTTTCCACATAATCATAAATATCTTAGTCTTAAGTTAAAATACCTCAATACTTTTTTCTACGTTTAAAAACCATAAAGTTAAGTTTCAAATTGGGAAAAATTTGTTTTGTTTTTGAAGATTTCCAATGTTAGTGAAAATTTAATTTCAAAATCTTGAAATATTTATTTTTTCGATGGCCCGCTAACAAACACCCTTCCTGATTCAATCAAGGTGTTTAGAAGCAGCAGGTTTTTTATGTGAGAGTTCAACTTTTTTCCTTACTAAATTTATAGTTTTGGTGTAGTTTTTGTTGAAATTTGAGGTAAATTTGTTATACTTAAAGAATTGGTACATTTTCAAAGAGTAAGCCAGTCTAGGGAAAAATTCTAGAAACCCTATCAAATGGTAAAGTTTAAAGGAAAAATTTTTAGCGGGATATTACGAGGGCCTAAGGAAATGAATAAAGCCAATTTTTTTTTGTAGTTAAAATAAAATGTTAGAAGTTATTTTGAATAATTTAGCCCCTAAATTTATGCAACATTATTGTCCATCTTTGGATTTGAATTGTTTTTCGGCCTTAACGCATTAAGGGCCGTATGTTTTTTTTTTTACCGCAAAGGAATCTTTACCAATAAACACTGAAATTCAGCATTGTATATCTCAGGGTTCATTGGACCAATAGTTACAAATTTAGTATCCTTCAGCCATCAATACTGCTGTCTAAAAATTTTCAGAGTTTCATTAATAATTTTAATATCATTTGAGTTTGATCCGAGCTACCTTAGCAATTGATAAACTAGCATTTATAAATACAATGCAAGTGTTTTGTATCCTTTATGATCAAGAAAACTTGTTAATACCGTCAAAAAAGAGACTGATCAATGTTACACCAAAGCATCAAATTCTAAACAAAGACAAATCAATTTTAAAATCAAATTAAAGGAGTCTAATAAAATTCTGCAACCATGTTTTACGTTTATAGTAGTCCACTACTGGTTTAAAAAATATGAAAAATAATCGAACAATATTGATAAAATCGACCCGTATTACGGTACCAAAAAACCAAATTAATTAAGAAAATTGATTTTTTTTAAGAGGAGAAATCACCGTGAATTTGTTTTATGAGATGAATTTGCGGCTTTATCGGTGAGGGTTAAGAGTTGAAATGAAAGACGGATAGAAGATCAGAAGAAAATTCTAAGGTGGTGAAAAGAGCGAAGAGCATTTGAAGCCGCAAATTCATCTCATAAAACAAATTCACGGTGATTTCTCCTCTTAAAAAATAATAAAATAATTCGGCTATAAAAAAATCAATTACAAAACATCGTTCCGATAATCGAAAATAGTTAGGCCAAGATTTCTGACCGTTGACCGTATGCGACAACTCAATCCAGTTGGAACATCCGCACAAAACGAAAATAAGAAATCTACCTAGCCATCGATGGAACGATATCGCACAATAGAAGACTTAACAGAGCAACCACATGCTAAATTTTTTGTCCGTTCGGCACATGTGCACACTCACATGGCGGTCGAACCATCCATAATTAACTGTATCGAAAAATGTAGTGCCTTCTCTATTGGGTACTACTTCTTCAATACAGTTAATTGGTGTGGGACAAAGAATTTAGTATGTGGTCAAGCTTCTATTTCAAATGCTCTTCGCTCTTTTCACCACCTTAGAATTTTCTTCTGATCTTCTATCCGTCTTTCATTTCAACTCTTAACCCTCACCGATAAAGCCGCAAATTCATCTCATAAAAGAAAATTGATTTTTTAATCGTTTTCTGACTCATTACCATCACACAAATTCGAAAAATTATAAATTATACTAAAACGATTCGAAATAAATCAGAATCAATGTTTCAAACCAACGCTAGTCCCGGCAAATTTTTAATAAAGATGATGAAATTGATAAATAAATTATTCGAAAAGATGATTCTCATTCTTAACTAGAAATAAAAAGTAAATAATTTCGAAACACCAGAAAACGAATGCAAAAAAAAATTTCAAATAAAACCAGAACTTTCTATTTTTGACATGAGAATCACTGCACAGAAATTGAAAACATTAAATATAACATCAGATTTGAAAACAAATTAAATTGGAATTCTTGAATAAATTTCAGATCAGGCCATATATTTATCATGATTAATTCTGTTTAGCAAAATGATGATAACTGTATCATTTAAAATAACATTTCGTTTCTTTATTTTCATTTGAAAGTTGATTAGAAATTCCTCTGCATAATTGTGAATTGGGAATAACATTCAATCATTGAAATATTGGAATGAATAAAAGCAAGAAACTAAGTTTTTGTAATGAAATATTTAGAATAGCTTTCCAAGATTGTGTTTTCAGAAAATTAATCTCATAGTAAAAAAAAGCAAGTTAATGAACAAAAAAAACTTTTTTCATTAGTTCGACCATACAACTCGGTAAGTTAATCTGAAAATTAAAAAAAATAATTACAATGAATTTTGTAATAATTGTTTCAAATAAATATTAAATGTTAATTTAATTTATCAGCCTTATCGGCAACAGTTATATTCCTTAGTAGCAACATTTCAAAATAATGCAAATGAAAAATTTGTTCCATGAAGAACATGATGGCATATGATGTGAATACTTCAAATAAAATTATACTCGCTTATATTCAATATCTATTCAATTCTTCTAACTTTGCATTATTTTTTTTTATAACTAACGTTGATTCAATTCATCATAAATTGAATCCTAATACAAAGATTGAAACGATAAGATTTGACATTTTGTTATATGGGAGCTTTTCATCAACATGCCCTCTAGCCTAAAATTTCAACACCTATCAAGCTTTCTCCTATTGGCGCACTAATGCCTTTCTTTCAAATTCTATAAAATAAATTCTCTCTAGTTTTCATTCCTCCGCACATGCCATTAAAATTATAATCATGATTTGACATTTTAGAAAAAATAAGATTACTATAATAACGTCTAACCAAAAGGTTGCCATGTTGCCCGGTTTTATCCGGGTTTTTTCCGGATCATAAACATAAAATTTGAGAACAGTCTGGCCCGGCCCGGGTGCCTAGGTTTAGTTAAAAATATCTGGATTTTGCCCAGATTTATTCACTTTATCTGGCAATTCAAACCAAAAGAACTTATTGTGTTGTAAATAATTTTTATTTTTGCGTAAAAAATGTAATTTTTTAGTTGGTTTTACAATAATAACCATAAGAGGTGTATTTGAAGCCTTAAGTACTATGTAAAAACTGGCGATAAACTTTGTTGAAAAAATTTATTTTTCAATTTTTTTCTCTTGATTTTTGTTTAGTAATTTTCGAGTGTCGACAAAATTTACCCGGATACTACCCAAATTATCGTTCATCAATTTTGGAAACAAATTCTGGATTTTGCCAGGTTTTTATATAAAATTACCGAAATTTCATCAGCCCAGCTACGTGCTGGAAAAAATCTGGCAACCTTTGTCTAACCATTCAAAAAACTTTTTCCTGAAATTTAATTCTTTACTTAGCAGTCTCATGGTAGATTTTGGCGTTCTTAATAAATTTTTTTTTTCAGATTTTGTCTATCACCTCTCCTTTTGGTTATATGAAGGTTAGAAGTTTCAAAATGAATCAGTTTTGAGTGAAATCAATCATTGATAACTGATAAACTAACAAATATTCATAAAAAAGACTGATTATGATTTTCTTTACTATTATTCAATTAATGAATAATATTTTGATGTTGATGATGACGATGGATGATCCGAAAAAATCAATTCTACAGTTTAAAAACAAATGGAGAAAATATTTCTAACATTAATAAAGAAAATAAAAAAGGTTTTATTTCATTTAACAAATTGTTGTATACTAAAAAACAGGTTGATTTTTACAAAATATCTCAAATTCAATATTTATCACTTCTTTGAAAATTCGTAAAAATCTTTTATTTTAAAGTATTGGGAAATATAAAAATTCTTTATATAGTTTTTTTTTGCAGTAGTTATAATTTATTGCTGTCTTGGACATAGTTGATAAAAATCTTTATTTTATTTTATTTTATTTTGCTTTATCAAAAAAATATTTAAAAAAAGTGTAGATTTATCTGCACCTAAATAAATCAAAGTAAGCTCTTTTTTCTCACCTCAGAAAAATATGATGTGCGTCTTCATCGAATTCATCACATCCTTTGTACATTATGGAGTTGAACATTAAGAAGATTAAGTAACACAAAATAAAATGAAGTGTGAAATTGCTTTCTTGAAAAATATTTCATATCAGCATAGAATTGAAAGTAAATTTATGAAAGTTTTTTTTTATTATCAAAGTGATATGTGGATGATTTTTTAAAGATGAAATATCTTAGGCCTAGAGTGACTAAAGCAGGCCAAATTCCAAGCCATTTTTTCTGAAAATTTTTTCAACACGTATTTTTCAACACCAATATCATGAATTAATTTCACTTTACTATTGTAAATTAATTTCTTGATCTGAAAATTGAACTTTGAAAAATCTCCATAGGGGGAGATTAAACCCTTAACAAAAACGTGAAAAAAGAGATTTTTTTTTATTTTTGCCTTTTGTGATATTCATTCTAAAATCATAAGAACGCTGCTAATAACAGGATTATGTAATTTTCTATGGCAAGATTTCGTACATCGGCCGTTCAAGCAGCAAATTGTAGAGAAAAATTGAGTGGAGATATTGAATTGTAGGTTTAAAATCAGGCATGTTAAAATCGTTGATATGGGCGCCTACATAAGTTCTATGGCCTGACGGGCCGCAACCAAAATCAGATTCAAATTATGTACATATGTTAAAATAATTAAAAAATATTCGTTAAATTTATATCTAGTTATAGTTTGTTTGTCACTGATGATAAATATCGTCAAACAGGGCATGATGCAACAACAGGGTTAAATCCAATATTTGTATACCACAACATTTGTTCAATTTTCATTTTTATTCATTGTAATGTATGACGGATATGCTTACTAATATCAAGTTTCCATATGCTGGAATACGATTGTTTTGCATCACGCGTTTGATTATTCCATAATTTCATGCATCCAAACATTGTTTTTATAATTCCAGCTAGTAGAATTTTTCGAAGTATTTTTTTACCCCTAAATGTAGGCAGCTTCTTTTTAATTTTTCTTTAAGGGGGGAGTAGGGTCTAACGGGTAAAAAAAAACCATTTTCATGATTTTTTTCTAGAGCTATCGTTCAAACAAATGTATTCAAATTTTTTGCATTATACAAAGCATTGTTAAAAGAACATTTAGTAATTTTTTCGTAAAAAAATATTGAAAAATGAGCCGGTGACGGAGCACTTTCGAGGATGCCTTTTAGAAAATAGGATTTGCGGTGGACACTGCATCTCAGCACAGAATCATCTGAAGTCAAAAAATCAGAGCAAAATATTTTTAATAGATGTTTTTCTGAACCCCAACGTTTTTATTTAACTTAAAAAAAATTTTATGAAATTTTTGTGGCTGTTTGAAGTAAAAACTACGATTTTTCACGAAAAAATCCGCCATTTTTTATCTGTGAAATCTCCAAGCTGCCTTTCATTCGATGGCCCACCGTCTGTACAACATACCGATGGAGAGCCATGAATTCGAACTAGAAAAGCAAAAAATCTTGCAGGCTGGTGAATTAAACGGATACGATCGAGAATTCGTCAGCAAAATCCTCCGAAAACACGAAAGAAAAAAGCTCCGTAGCGACGCAACCACATTCAAACCAGAAAGAGATGAATCCCAAAGAGTCAGCCTGCCGTACCACCCACCACTGACAAATAGTATCTGTAAGATTCTCTCTAAACATGGTCTGAAAGTGGCTTACAAAAGTTCAAACACTTTGAAAGATCGACTGGTTTCTCTAAAAGACAAAGTGCCACCGGAAGAGAGATCTGGAATTTATGAGATTCCATGTCAAAACTGCTCGGCCGTCTATATTGGGCAAACCAGACGGAAATTCAGAACCAGAATCAAAGAGCACAAAAACGCAGTAGATAACAGCAGGAGCAACGAATCAAGTGTAGCTGCCCACGCGTCAGAACTTAATCATCACATAGATTGGGGAAAGGTTAAGTTCAAAAAATGTGTACGCAAAGCGTCACATTTAAACGTATGGGAATCCATGTATATCACTACATCGGAAAGGCCACTTATGAACGAGGATGACGCTCCAATCATATCACCGCTTTTCAACCTGCTCAAACCAAGTTTTCAACAACCCGACCACCCTTCGACGAATACTATTGGATAGTATGAACATGTATTAGTGTTTTTCCTTCATCTAGTCAGTCGGACATCGTCCTGTAGATGGGCAACATCGAGCCCGAAACCGGTCGACAAAAAAGGTAAATTTAATTCCTTTTTCCGTTAGTAAAAACGTTAAGTGTCGTGTCCTGTAATACGTCGTGTGTTATTTGTGTAGCATAAGTTTTTACGTTTAGTACAACCAGTAAAATGAGTCAAACTAACGTAGTCAGAAAAATTATTTTTACCAGTTATTTTTAAATTTACAAAAACATGCGATTTTCACCCTACTAAGAAAAAGGGGTAAGTTGCAACAAACTCTGTAATTAATGAAAAATCAAATGAAAACGTTTGTAAATTTAAAGTTTTTGATACATTTGTGATGTCATGAGGCATAAAGCACCAATTGCAGTCATTTTTGGTTTTGTTTGAAGTAAATTTTACATTTTTTCTGGAAAAAAGGAAAAAGTGTTTTCCTGCTGCATACATTTAGGGGTAAAAAATACTACAAAATATTCTATTAGCTTAAATCATGAAAATAAGTCTTAGGATGGATGAAACTATAATGTTAACAAACGCATAATGCAAAACAATCATAACCCAGCATATGGAAACACGATTTATGAGATTTAGTTCTGATTTTCATTTTGTTGCATTTTGGCCCAGACAGCTAACTGAAATATAGGGCTTGTGATATAGCTCAGTTGGCAAGTCTGTTGTCTCCTGAGCCGATTTCCGCGAGTTCGAGCCCAAGAGTAAACATCGAACACAGTTGTACCGGATAAGTTTTTCAATAACGATCCGCCAACTGTAACGTTGATAAAGTCGCGAATGCCATAAAGATGGTAAAACGACTATAATCGAAACAAAAAAAAAAAAAAAAACTGAAATATAAAAATAATTATTTAAAAAAATTTGATGATTGTCAGAACAACCAGAACCAACAGTGTTGGTATAGAGTAATGCAAGCAATATAAAGTTTGTATGTGATATCATTAAGCCAATTCGTCGTACTAGGTAAAGTTTTTTATGACATCGAAAAATGTAAAAAAATGTACATCTATTACTCGATTTTTGAAATTTTTTATGACAATCAAAAACTTTAAAAAACTCTTTCAAGATGTTTAAAACTATGTCATCATCAATTTGTTATCATTCAATGATAACTTTACCACGGTATATTGAAGTAAAAATTGAATGAGTGTTGTGGTATACAAATGTTGCATCTAACCCTGCTTTTGCATGATGCCCCGTTTGACGGTACTGTTCAACCGAACAGCTATGAAAACTTTCAATACCAAATATCTCCGGCTACAGTGCCTTAGTTTATAAAATTTGTTTAAATGGAATTTTAGGGAATTGTCTTTCATTTACACAAGGGAACATCATATCTTGTGCCTATATTTTAATTACCATTTTTGGAAGATTTTGGCGTCCTGAATTCGAATCATTTGTCAGATTTGTTCTATCCGTTCTTGTTTTGATGATTTGGCGTGTAGAGATTTTTAAATTAACCCTCCAAAGCCGTTCGGGTCAATATGACCCGAAGCGCACATTTCAAAAATCTTTATCATCATTCCAATATACTGATGAACTGGTAGTTTTGACAGACCAAGTATGCTCTATGAAAATATTGATCAAATTAACGCCAAAAAACTAAAATTTAAGTTTTTAAAATCGGTCCATTGAGAAATGAAATACAGCTAAGCAAAGCCAAAACAGGATGTCGTTTTTTTAAAGTAAGACTTTTTTCTACCGGAAGATCTGTCATAGCGGTAAAAACTTTCATTGGACCCCAACATATCTATACATTGTCGGATAGATGGATTCTTGACAATTTCAAACATCAATGAAAAAATTAAATACAGAAAAGCTGTCAGAAGTTATGAGTATTTTAAAAATAAAATTGAATGAAGAGATTAACCACCGTAATTTTTGTTTGTTACTTTGATTTATCGGCCTAGCGGTGAAAAGTGATGTCCTTTTTAGTAGGGACATCTAAAGATTATGAAATTTTTTTTATATAGATGGATAGAAGGTAAGAAGAAATGAAAGATGGTGAAAATGAGCGGGTAGAATTTGTCTAGAAGCATTACCATCACAAATTCTACCCGCTCATTTTCACCATCTTTCATTTCTTCTTACCTTCTATCCATCTATATAAAAAAAAATTTCATAATCTTTAGATGTCCCTACTAAAAAGGACATCACTTTTCACCGCTAGGCCGATAAATCAAAGTAACAAATAAAATTGAATTTTCGAACTTTTTACTTTCTGAACCAGTTTCTGATAACCTGGTAATACATATCGACTTTATTTTGAAATGTTGAGTAATAAGAATAATTTACCTACACAATGATTATAATATCATCAAAATCGGTTAACGTTTACAGCCAGGAGAACGAAATCAAATTACAACTCATATTTCCCCGAAACGGATATCTAGCGAACGGCTTTGGAAGGTTAAGATCGATTTCGAGTAAAATCGATCATTAATTCTTGATGTACCAGCAAACCGTCATGAAAATAAAAAATCAGATAGACAAAGCCTTAAATTAATTAATTTTTTAAATTTCTAGCAATTCTAATTGATAACATTACAACTATTTCTGCTATTACTGAAGGAAGTTAATGAGTATTTGATAATAAAGATCCTAATTCATTAAACAACTTTGTTGAAGACTGCGAAACGATTTGACTTACATTTTAAGAAATATCTAAGATGCTATTCGGTTTGAAACTTCTCAAAATTCGTCTAAATTTCAATATTTTGTAAAATTTCGTAAAATATACAAAAATCAAACTTCTATAACATTTGTCTCAAATGTCAAAATTTCTCGAAGTGTTTGAGAAAGTTGATCATTGAGTTAAACCCTATAATTTCCAAACCTTTAAAATATTCTACAATTTTTCATAAAAGGGTAAAAATTGATTTTATAAGTTTTTAAATATTTTCCAAAGTTATCTCCTGTTAAAAAGAACCTAAATGCATGTTTGAAATCAGCGTCCCCAAATAAGTCAAAATTAGCACTAATGTTCTTTGCAACTCCAAAAAATACAATCCAAGCAATCGAAAGTTTTTTTACTTAAACCAAGGCAATATCTCTCTTGTTTTTTCAACCGATTTTCACAAAATTTATAGTTTTGAAAACCACGTGATGTAAGCCAAATATGTTTTTTTCGACAATATTCAGCTACAACACTTCAGTTTTCCGATAATCAAAGTTTATGAAAAAAATCCGAAAAAACTTGCTCAGATCAGCTACAGAATGCTTAAGAAAATGTAACTAAGTGTCCAAGAAAGCTGAAGTTAAAAGCTGTATGTTTCAAATAAGGATATATTGTTTTGAAATTTTGTAAGATCATGACTTCAAAAATGTAAAAAAGTGTTGTAAAAACCGTACTTTTCAATAATAAACCGTCATAATTATTTTAGTCACACCAGATAAATTTTGAAAAGAGTATTGAGAAGATAACGTAACTTGGCATATTTAGAGATTTGTAGATTGTCAAAATACGAACCACAGAGTTTTTGACAATTTTCAAAGTGCATCTGTTTTTCGAACTTCTTATCAATTTGAAAATTCAAAATCCAGTGCAAAGTTGAATTCTAGCCTAAGAAAATCTGAGAAATAAAAGAAGTTGAGAATCAGTTCGAAAACAGCTACATTTTAAAAGTCGCCAAAAAATCTGTGTTTCTTATTTTGACAATCTATGAATACAAAAATTTTTAAAAATACGTCAACCTTTCAATCCATTTTACAAAATTTATCTGGTGTGACTTAAAAAATTTGAAGGTTCATTGAATGAATTGGTATTAACAACACTTTTTTTACATTTTTGGGGTCCTGACCTTCAAAATTTAAAAAAAAATCTGTATGTACAACGTATAGCTTCTAACTTCAGCTTTCTTTTACACTAAGTGAATTTGATTTTATCATTCCGTAGCTGATCTACAGTCTCCTTCCGAAGCATGATTTTTCGCGGTTTTTTTTTCTCAGAGTTTTAATAACGGTAAACTGAAGTTTAATAGCTGAATATTGTCTGAAAAAACATATTTGAGTTACATTACGAGGTTTTCCAAACAATAAACTTTGTTAAAATCGGTTGAAAACAAGAAAGATTAAGCGGTTTTTAGCGAGGAGAGTCAAAATGACACTCAAGGTCTGATCAGGGAGCATTTTTTTATTGAGCTTTCAGGTTGCATTTATAAAAAAGTTGTCATGTAAAATTTACGGATTCAAGAATTAATTGAGGAACCCCAAGAAATTGTTTGATTTTGATATATTTCAAAATAAGAATACCAACACACACATATAGGATCTCAGTTAAACTTCATGTTTCTTTAAAGAGATCAAACTTAGTTACTTAAATCTAAGGCGTACATCTTTTATAAATGTTATGGCTAGCATCTTACAAATGCTAAAACCACCAGAAAGAGTACTTTGTGTGCCGTGATCGAGATTCGATCTTATGGACTCTGGCTTAGAAGACTGGAACGCTATCCTCTAGGCCACGGCCCAAAGAAATTAAAAATATAAATTTGTTCAAAAATATTCAATTTCTCGCGTGAGACTGTAGAAGACTGCTGCAAAAGTTTTCAAAACAGCTTTAAAATTTGGTTTTTACATATGGAATATGTTGTCTAGGCTACAAATATTCCAAATGAAAAGAAGTTGCGACTAGTTTGTGTCAGTTTTTGTTTTTTTTTTCTTAATGAAAGTTTTTGTTTACATGTTTACATTTTGTTTCATACGAACGTAATGAAAGCAATGAAAGCTCACGCGAAATTTGTTGATCGGAATTCACAAACATCAACCTTTCTGCAATTCTCTTCGTAAGAGATTGATGTAGTAAATTCCATAAAACTGTTTTGCTTGCATCGGATTCATAGTTCATGCAATTGGGGGATTAACTGAAGGTTATTTCATTGCAGAAATATGATATCCTTTGTCAAATCTTATTTAAGCTCTTCTACTCTCACTTTAAGGAAAGTATTAGTGTGGAATTCTATTCTCCTAAAAGCAAATGGCTGGAAGTTAATCAACCTGATTCTACATCATCATTATTTCATCCCGCTGAACCGTAATTTGTCCCGATGTTTGACCGGCAAATTAAAACTCTTAAAACAAAAATCGACAGTGGCACTTCCTTCTTTCTTCCCTCCCATCGACAAACACCGGCAGCAGAAAGCAAAGAGCGAGAGCATTTATTGACAAACTGCGGTTTCGCTGAAATTGAAATAGTTTCATCCCGCCTGAGAAGTTGTTGGAGCCTAGCCGTCGTCATTGAAGGAGAAGCGCCATCTCGTGTGCTGATGCCGAAGCTGGCTGGGCATTCTCCGGGTCCTGAACTTGAGTAACTACTGCTGGCTGCTGTTGCTGGAACCACTTTGTTGCTCCTTGCTGCCATCATCGCCCAGTTGAAGGCTCGGCCGTGTTGGGTGTGGGTGGATGGATAAGGAAAATTGAGTTATCTGAAAACTTTTCTCGTTTCGCAATCTCCCCCGATGATGTTGGGGGACTGCTCTGTGTGCAGTCCGAATCTCTGGGTTCTAGTTTCGGTTGATGATATAACGACACAAGTCCAAAGCAAAATCGGACTTTTTTTTAGGTTTCTGGCAAGACCATTTTCAATTTCATGGAAAAAATTCAAGTTTGCTTAAAACAACTTGTGTTACTTTGTAAAATAAATTTATGGCATTTTTAAATTTTGTTATTTTTGTCATTTTTGTCATTTTTATCATTTTTGTCAGTTTTGTCATTTTTGTCATTTTTGTCATTTTTGTCATTTTTGTCATTTTTGTCATTTTTGTCATTTTTGTCATTTTTGTCATTTTTGTCACTTTTGTCACTTTTGTCATTTGTGTCATTTGTGTCATTTGTGTCATTTTTGTCATTTTTGTCATTTTTGTCATTTTTGTCATTTTTGTCATTTTTGTCATTTTTGTCATTTTTGTCATTTGTGTCATTTGTGTCATTTGTGTCATTTTTGTCATTTTTGTCATTTTTGTCATTTTTGTCATTTTTGTCATTTTTGTCATTTTTGTCATTTTTGTCATTTTTGTCATTTTTGTCATTTTTGTCATTTTTGTCATTTTTGTCATTTTTGTCATTTTTGTCATTTTTGTCATTTTTGTCATTTTTGTCATTTTTGTCATTTTTGTCATTTTTGTCATTTTTGTCATTTTTGTCATTTTTGTCATTTTTGTCATTTTTGTCATTTTTGTCATTTTTGTCATTTTTGTCATTTTTGTCATTTTTGTCATTTTTGTCATTTTTGTCATTTTTGTCATTTTTGTCATTTTTGTCATTTTTGTCATTTTTGTCATTTTTGTCATTTTTGTCATTTTTGTCATTTTTGTCATTTTTATCATTTTTGTCATTTTTGTCATTTTTGTCATTTTTGTCATTTTTGTCATTTTTGTCATTTTTGTCATTTTTGTCATTTTTGTCATTTTTGTCATTTTTGTCATTTTTGTCATTTTTGTCATTTTTGTCATTTTTGTCATTTTTGTCATTTTTGTCATTTTTGTCATTTTTGTCATTTTTGTCATTTTTGTCATTTTTGTCATTTTTGTCATTTTTGTCATTTTTGTAATTTTTGTCATTTTTGTCATTTTTGTCATTTTTGTCATTTTTGTCATTTTTGTCATTTTTGTCATTTTTGTCATTTTTGTCATTTTTGTCATTTTTTGTCATTTTTGTCATTTTTGTCATTTTTGTCATTTTTGTCATTTTTGTCATTTTTGTCATTTTTGTCATTTTTGTCATTTTTGTTATTTTTGTCATTTTTGTCATTTTTGTCATTTTTGTCATTTTTGTCATTTTTGTCATTTTTGTCATTTTTGTCATTTTTGTCATTTTTGTCATTTTTGTCATTTTTGTCATTTTTGTCATTTTTGTCATTTTTGTCATTTTTGTCATTTTTGTCATTTTTGTCATTTTTGTCATTTTTGTCATTTTTGTCATTTTTGTCATTTTTGTCATTTTTGTCATTTTTGTCATTTTTGTCATTTTTGTCATTTTTGTCATTTTTGTCATTTTTGTCATTTTTGTCATTTTTTGTCATTTTTGTCATTTTTGTCATTTTTGTCATTTTTGTCATTTTTGTCATTTTTGTCATTTTTGTCATTTTTGTCATTTTTGTCATTTTTGTCATTTTTGTCATTTTTGTCATTTTTGTCATTTTTGTCATTTTTGTCATTTTTGTCATTTTTGTCATTTTTGTCATTTTTGTCATTTTTGTCATTTTTGTCATTTTTGTCATTTTTGTCATTTTTGTCATTTTTTGTCATTTTTGTCATTTTTGTCATTTTTGTCATTTTTGTCATTTTTGTCATTTTTGTCATTTTTGTCATTTTTGTCATTTTTGTCATTTTTGTCATTTTTGTCAGTTTTGTCATTTTTGTCATTTTTGTCATTTTTGTCATTTTTGTCATTTTTGTCATTTTTGTCATTTTTGTAATTTTTGTAATTTTTGTAATTTTTGTCATTTTTGTCATTTTTGTCATTTTTGTCATTTTTGTCATTTTTGTCATTTTTGTCATTTTTGTCATTTTTGTCATTTTTGTCATTTTTGTCATTTTTGTCATTTTTGTCATTTTTGTCATTTTTGTCATTTTTGTCATTTTTGTCATTTTTGTCATTTTTGTCATTTTTGTCATTTTTGTCATTTTTGTCATTTTTGTCATTTTTGTCATTTTTGTCATTTTTGTCATTTTTGTCATTTTTGTCATTTTTGTCATTTTTGTCATTTTTGTCATTTTTGTCATTTTTGTCATTTTTGTCATTTTTGTCATTTTTGTCAGTTTTGTCATTTTTGTCATTTTTGTCATTTTTGTCATTTTTGTCATTTTTGTCATTTTTGACATTTTTGTAATTTTTGTAATTTTTGTCATTTTTGTCATTTTTGTCATTTTTGTCATTTTTGTCATTTTTGTCATTTTTGTCATTTTTGTCATTTTTGTCATTTTTGTCATTTTTGTCATTTTTGTCATTTTTGTCATTTTTGTCATTTTTGTCATTTTTGTCATTTTTGTCATTTTTGTCATTTTTGTCATTTTTGTCATTTTTGTCATTTTTGTCATTTTTGTCATTTTTGTCATTTTTGTCATTTTTGTCATTTTTGTCATTTTTGTCATTTTTGTCATTTTTGTCATTTTTGTCATTTTTGTCATTTTTGTCATTTTTGTCATTTTTGTCATTTTTGTCATTTTTGTCATTTTTGTCATTTTTGTCATTTTTGTCATTTTTGTCATTTTTGTCATTTTTGTCATTTTTGTCATTTTTGTCATTTTTGTCATTTTTGTCATTTTTGTCATTTTTGTCATTTTTGTCATTTTTGTCATTTTTGTCATTTTTGTCACTTTTGTCATTTTTGTCTTTTTTTTTTCATTTTTGTCATTATTGTAATTTTTGTCGTTTTTTTCGATTTGTCGTTTTTGACGTTTTTGACGGTTTTGTCGTTTTTGTGTTTTTTTTTCGTTTTTGTCATTTTTGTCGTTTTTGTCGTTTTTGTCATTTTTGTCGTTTTTGTCTTTTTGTCGTTTTTGTCGTTCTTGTCGTTTTTGTCGTTTTTGTCGTTTTTGTTGTTTGTTTTTCTATATTGTCGGTTTCTTCGTGTTAATTTCAGTTTTTTCTTCGTTGTATTAATTTCTTCTTTTTTTTTTTGTCGCTGAATTGCTATTCGATTCATTCCTTTGTTGATTATACATTGGCGAAGGTCGAGTCTTCCATTCTCAATTATTTCAAAGGGAATGAATGGTGGGGAGTTTATTTTTCGGGACCTTCTTGGTCCGATTGCATTGCGGATTGTGGGAAAGATTGGTGATGTAGGTACAATGTGGCGGACACAACGAGACAGAGAGAAAGAGAGAGCCAGAACGCAAAACCTCCCGGGAAGAGCCCAGCAACCGGAGCCGGATGATGATGATGCACATCCTCGGAGCACACAGCCGCACCCAGACAGTCGAGCAAAAGTTAAAAGGACGAACGATTGCTTGCCCCGTTTGCTTGCGCCCTTTCTCTGCTCCAGCCTCTGGTTTGAGTCGGATGTAATTTTGTGGATAGTTGGGTTTTACTCAATTTTTTAATGGAATTTTTGAGTTAATCTTGAAAGTTTGCAGGATTTCATTCCGAGTTGCAAGACTTTCGACATTAATTTGCTCTCAACTTGGTTGATGAGAGACACCACACTGTGAGGCCACATTGCTGCTTGCTGATTTGGTTCTAGGTGGAAGAATTTGATTGAAGATGCCATCAAGTGTGAAGTTTACTCGTCGGTCGGAGGAAAAGAAAATAAACTCAATTAGTTTTCGGCATCGAGACACGTTAAACGAAATATTGCTGCAAACTTAGCTAATAAAATTTATTGCTAAGTATATTACTGATTAAAAAAGTTTAAGCCATTTGGAGTTGCATGGGAGAGGGGAACGAGACTCAAAAAAAAATATCACAACATTTCAATGAACCCATCATGTTAACCTATTTGTGTTCTGAAGTATTTTTATTTCAATCTCTAGAAGATATACAATGCTTGTAAAATACATCACGTCAAGGTTACGTGTGAAATGGACGTCAATCGTCGTTTGTTTATAAATTGTTTACTGTCCTAGAGAGATTTGTAATCTTATCTATCTGTAACAGCTATATTGTTGTTGTTCGTCTTCTGTACGGTCAATGTATTTTTGCAAACCGTATCATCAATGGGGGAACCTTGAATGAATCTCTTACTTCCTCAATGGTTGTTTGTCCCTCCTCGAACCGGTTTCGATGGTATACTTTTTGTCTTATCGTAATCTTGTTTGTTGTCAAATACACCCTAATCCTCGTCCCGATTAAGCCCCAATCTTCTAACATTTTAATCCCGCTTCCCACCCCTTGGCCATTGTTGCGAACATCATCCGATCGATCGATATCGATAGTGCCTCATTCCCGTTCTGATTTCTTCCTCCCCGATTTCGATTCCACTCCACTCGGGTGATCGTCTTCTGTTCTGTGTAAGAATTTCGCTCCAATTCACTCGGGGCCGGGCTTGGCCATTCATGTTTATTTCCGTCGTCAGTCGGTCTCGAGGCAGAAAAACAAAACTGGCAAAAAATGGGGCCAATACAGTGTGTCTAATAATAGCTGTTTGTTTTTGCAAAGCTCATCATCATCGTCATCTACACCAATGAAAAAAAGGTAAGGAATGAAAGAAGCAACGAATGCAAGTGACAGAAGCAAGGGGCAGCTACCCAGAAGTCGAAAACAGCAAGCTGATGAAAAACAAAAACCTCGACCGGTGCCAGTGACATCCGAAAGGCGAACTGACAATAACAACAGCCATCCCCCCACCTTTTAGGGGGTGTTGGTGCATTTAAATGGTGGTTTGTTGGCAACTTTCGATCCATTATTTAAAAAAAAAAACGTATCATATTTTACCCCTTCCAAATTTACTGTAAGAAATCCGAATAATGAAGTTTTATTTGGATTCAACAGCTCAATTAAAACAACAGAAATTCATATAAAGAATATACCAAACAAAACCGGAAGATGCAAGAAAATTTTTGTAGTCGAAAGTTGATGGTTAAAATTTTAAGGTTTATAGTACTCAAACACTTTCAAGTCTAGGATTAACTAACAAATTCGGTTTAAATTTTGAAACACTGTTCCCCATTAAACCCCTCAACACCCTAAGATATCCGATATCGAAAGTGAATCGACCGGCACCGGACGTGATGGTCACCTTACTACCCCTTGCCGTCACTGAGAATGGTTTTATGTTCTTGGTCCCCCAACCTACAGAAGCAAGTATGGTTTTGCGAATCAAATGTATTTTCTCACAAAAACCAACAACAACACCTTTTGACCGGTGAGAATAACAACTAGAAGGACTTTTGACATCCCGTTATCGGTCAACGGTATTCTTTGCTTGGAAGCGCGCTGTCAAGTGCATTGTGAAATGTGGTTAATTGATGTCTATTTTAATTTTTTAGGTTTTTTTTTAACAATTATCCTCTCTAGGCGCATCGAATTAAAAAAAATTAAAATGCCAAATGCTAGGAAATAATTCTATTTAGCACATAAAAAGCCACATTTAAAGGATTTATGATAGCTTTCTGGAAGTATTTAAAAAAAATTAAGATCACAACAATTGAAAAGGTTTTAATCTGCACATTTTAATCAATAAACCCTCATAATAGTTTCAGTTACAGTTGGGTTATTTGAGAGGAATGATTAAGAGGTGGACGTTGTAAGACTCGTGTCGGCATCATTGGATTATTGGGTTACACAACGCAGAAGTTGAAAAATTTTGAAAAGCATTTTGAAAAGATGACGTTATTTGAAATAAACTCACACAATTGTGCATCTTTGGATTCTTAAATACGAAAAACAGGATTTTTGACGAGTTTTCAAAAGAAGTTCAAAAAAAGACAATCTAAATTTTTTTTTTCAACTCCTTATTTCAATTTGTTTCAGAATTTTTAGTATGTTCAGTAAATATACGCAAAACTTTCGCAATAAAACTTTTTTTAAAGAAAGCCAATTTTATACAATGCCTAGCAAATTGATAAAATTAGCGCTGCGATGCTTAACACATTGCACTTTATTTAAGAGATATCTCGTTTTTCAGCTGGCTGCGAATATGCTTCACTCAGAAGCATCACCCGAATGTTACTAATTTAATCATGAATTAATTTGATACAAAATTGAAAAGAACATTTTTGATAACTCAAATATACTTTATTTTTGAAATTTGGTGGAACGGTTTTTTGATACAAAATGCTGAATATCGCTGTTTCTGGCCTTGGACTTTTCCGCGGTCCTTAATGTGTTAATAATGCTATGAGAATAAGGTTTATATTCTCAAATAAATCCAGAAAATTAATGAGAATTTCCGTGCTCTCGTAGTGTTCAAAGTTGATTGATGACCGACTCCCACCTGACAAGCCGCAACTTGTGCAGATTTTTCAAATTTAGCAAAGTATTTAATTTTTTTTATCACATAAGCTGACCCGTTGTGTTTAACCATCTTAAAAAAAAAATTGTAAAAATTATTTAATTGTTTTAAAGTTTCTTTTAAATCTATGATTTCATCTTATTTAGTAGAAATTAATCTTCAAATTTGTTATTCAGGATCTAAAAATTATCACTGTGTTTTTGTTAGTTTTATGAGTGCTTCAATTATGCCAAAATGTATGTTTCCCTTTTCCGAAGAGGAGAGGGCTCATAAAATTTCATAAAAACATTGTTTGTGTCTAAATAAGTTTATATGCCACCACTATTGGCTGCATATGTTTGATAAAATTTCAAATTATACTAAATAGATTATGGAAAAACTTGTCTCCTTTCGTATTCAGCCCTGAAAAAGGGAGAGTCCTACATTATTCATACTGTAGGTGTTTCTAAAATTCATACTCATTTTTTCGTACCCAATAACCCTACACGGTGTGTTTCAATAAAATTTTTAAAAGAAAAAAAAACAATATTTATTAAACATTTCAGAAATGTAAATAATTGCCTTATCTGAGTCATTTTCAGGCAAAATTAAATAAATGGGCGGTAAGACCCCATACTCTCTGTTTTTTTTTAATATTTGAAGTTCATATTCATAAATTTTCATCTATTAAATTCCAGTACATTGGAATATCAATTTTTTTCTTCAATTTTTTTTCTTTGCTATTCAAGTTCTAGGTTATGTGTTATTCTGAAACTTAAAAAAAAATCAACACCTGGAAAGATAAGTATTTTTTTGGATTGAAAAACTTATTTAGTATGAAAATTTATTTAAACTTATTATTTGCAATATTCATGTTCTAATTCGTGTTATTCAAATGTAGCTTGAATAAATATTCATATGTGTTTATCTTGGAAAACTAATTCTGGTTAAATGAAATTTTAAGATACATTAATAACAACAGTCCAACATCCTTAGATTGGTTTCCAACATCTTTTCTTATTTTTAAACTTGTTCTTTGAAATAATTCCACCATATTTGTTTACTCAGATGCACACGGAATCCATATTATATTGTGGATACATATTTGAAAAACTGAAATTTTTTATGATACCACATTTATGGCATTTTTTAATTTTTTTAAGCTCAGTGAAAATTTGAACAAATCTTAGCAGCCGAGTTTTCAAAAAAAAAAATAAAATATTTAATTTAGTCAAAGTAAAAGTAATTGAATTGAAATCCATACATCTTCGGCTCAATTACATCAATTTTAAATTTCTATTTCTCATGTTGAAGATTAACTTTTTTTTTTTCAATCATTAAAACTTTTTTTTCTGCGTAAAAATTGAAATACTGTTGATATTTTTAAATGAATTATCTACAAAACGATGTAAATGAATTTTTTTTAAACAGCTCTGTTGGTTTTTGTAAGTTTCAAATTGACAAATAGGAAAAATGGATTTTTTTTATAAATTCAAAATTTATCACGATTAAGACTACATTCATCCTTAAAAAAATCCTTAAAGCTTTAAAATTCTTTTTTTAACAGAGAATTCAAGTGTTGAAATCTGTAGAACCAACATTATTTAACCTTTACAGTAAGACTTGCTCTTTGAAGAATCACAGTGTACAGAAGGGTTACTAAATTGGGCTTAAACATAAAAATGAAACGTTTAATAGAACAGTCCAGACTTATAATGATCATTGTATCAAAAGAAAGTAACATGTTATATTCCATCAAGATTTAACTGCTGTAGCTTTGAGTCTAACGGAAGTGAGCACGAGATTTTAAGACATTTTACTCAGGAGAAGTAAAATAGCTGATTTCTCATAAAAAACTATTTTTAACGGATATTTATTTTCTTAATTTTTTTCAATGCTTAAATTAGGACAAACGATTCTACTCCAGATCTCATCACGAGAAGCGTTATCACAAAATGTTGCTTGTATTAAATTATTTTCAAAATTATCGAGATATCCTGATTGATTGATCATCAATAAAATATCCTTCAGTGGTTCCACAATCAGGAAATCATAGGATAATGGATTCAAATGGAAAGGGGAAAAATGGGGATACTTGATCCCCTTTTCTTATTTTTATCATATCTTTTTGGAAAAAAGATGCAACTTGCCGTCTTTTGCATTTTCTAACAGCGTGTTATTTCAAGTTTACATTCTCCAAAAGTTGGAACGATACATGACCCCGTAGAAGAACTAGAAGCATTTTTGTGAAGGTAAAAAAAATGCGATATTTTTTAAGTTCGGGGAGGCTTGATCCTTTATTGAAGAAGACTTGATCCTTCATTCCGGGTGCCCAAGTCCTTGGAAAAATCAACCAAAATTTCAAAAAAGAATGTCAATTGACTATTTTGGTCATATAGTTTCATATTTCACAATTTAAAAATGTCAGAAGAAAAGAATTCCAAAACTAAGGCAATACCCTAGAGTCTTTGCATACTTTAAGGCGCTTTTTTCTAAATTAAGGAGAAAATCAATTTCTTAGTCCTTTTGCCAGACAATTATTGTATAAATATCAGATATTAGCTTAGCTTAGCTTAGCTTAGTTGACTACTCATATCCACCTTAAATCATAGAACTTGAAGTGCTTAGAAATATTCATTCATTTAAAACTTATGATAACATATTTGATTAGAATTTTTTCAACTTACGCACTTCAAATTCCATGATCGCTGGCGTGGCTAAGAAGAACAAGTTCTACCTCGCCAATGGTTGCTACTCCGTGATTGATCGAGGCCATCAGTTTTGTGCAAGGCCCAAAAGAATGGTGCTTGGGACTAGCAATTCATTCACAATGCACAAAACTCATGCTCTCCCTTTGAAAATGATCAATAACGACGCCGGCCACGTCCTAGTAGTCAATGAGGAATGAAGGAAGGATTACTAGTAGGATACTTAATAGGATCAATTAACAACCTTTTGTCCCTTTATGTTCCAAAGATTTATTTTAAAATTTTAAAACAAAGGTAAAAGATAAGTCAATATCACCAACTATAGAAACCGTCTATACGTCTGCGAATCTATATATAAATATCCTAGGAAGGGGTTATGTCAGTAGGGGAAAGGTAATAGATCAGGATCCATTTTGGTGAATGGTGCGATCAAGTTTTCCTACACCTGCTATGCTCCTAGATTTTTCATAAGGAAACTCCTATTTCTATCTTTGAGGCAGTAATGAGAAGTTTAATAGTAAAATAAAAAATGTATTAAAATTTTCCTTAAACTAACTTGTTTTCCTAATTTTTGTTCCCTGATACACTAATGTGTTTCCAAAAACGACCCTTTAGTGTAAAGATACTTCTAAAAATTTTCTAAGAATATTCATAAGCAGATATTAAGAATATCAAAATTTTATTTAGGGATGAAGTGAATCTCCTTTTTAATTTTTTACTTGTTTATTAAGTTGTGATAACTGAATAAGATCGTTTTTGGAAACTCATCAGTGCAATTCGACACTTTGCCTCATACTTTTTTCATAATTGCACGAAGAAAACAAATCAACAAAAAATGTCAGTTAGTATTCAAGTGAGAAAATCGAGTTTAAAAATGTGAATTACAAAAAAAAAATCAAAACTATTTTAATGTAGGTATGTATGTATTTATGTATTAATATCACCAACTAGCAATTATTTGCTTTATAATTTGTTCAAGATTCATCAACTGTAAAAATCCAAATGTCTTTGAGTGGTAAGCAGAGGCACTTACATTTCTTAGTACGGGTAGGATAAAATTGTCTCTACCGGAAGAACAAATCTAAATTATACGGCGCAGCGTTTGATTCGAGGCTTTATAATGCTAAGCGCTCCTATATGCCGTGGAGCTGTCTGTTAGACAAAATCAGATCCACACTCACTCTCCGTTCTTTCTGGTCTTCACAACAACATCTATCGAACTGATACGATAAGCGTTTGTTAAATCGTCTCGCTTAACGCGGCGTTTCGAAAACTCCTCTAAACGAACTCGAATCCTCTAAACGAAACGAATCCGAAAGAAATGACCGACCTGGAACTTTGGCGACGACTTTTAGCATGAAAACACGGACACGAATTGGAACTTGGAATGTTTTAACCCTTGCCCAACAAGGCAAACTGGAACAACTTGCTAGAGAGGCTAGCCGCCTCAAGCTTGAAATTCTGGGACTGAGCGAAGTCCGTTGGCCTAATACTGGAGAACACAAGACACAATCCGGGCAAGTCCTGCTTTACTCTGGCATACGAGGAGAACATGCTACTCGGGAACGAGGAGTTGGTTTCCTGTTAAGCCCGCAAGCCTACGCGGCCCTCATTAGATGGGAACCGATAAACGAAAGAATAATCGTAGCCAGATTTAGAACACGGGTTAGAAACCTTACAATGGTCCAGTGTTATGCGCCAACTGACGTTGCCGACTTGCAGGAGAAAGAGCAGTTTTACAGTCAACTGAACAGCGTGGTTGAGAGAATTCCGAAGGGTGACATTCAAATCCATTTGGGCGACTTCAACGCAAAAATTGGCTCCGACAATCAGGACCTTGAGCGCATCATGGGGCGCCATGGCCTAGGACAGATGAGCGAAAACGGAGAGCTGTTTGTAGAATTTTGTGGCAACAACAACATGGTGATCGGTGGATCGCTCTTCCCCCATCGACCAGCACATAAGGTCACTTGGGTATCCCGAGATGGCCGAACAGAAAATCAAATTGACCACATCTGCATCAGCCGAAAATGGAGAAGGAGCCTTCTTGATGTCCGCAACAAGCGAAGCGCAGACATTGCATCTGACCATCACCTCGTCCTTGGCGAGATACGACTGAGAGTTGCACGTGTCCAACGGCGCGAGGAGAAAGTCGGGTGTCGATACGACGTCCGCCGGTTGGAGAATCCAGAGGTGAAAAGGGCATACGTTGAACAGCTAGAATCCCGAGCCTCGGAGCTGCCGACAGACGGAACAGTCGAAGAACAGTGGTGTGGAATCAAGAATGCCTTTATCACGACGAGCCATGGTACTCTCGGTAAAGTTTGTGGAAGAAGGAGTGAATGGATGACGGATGAAACTTGGAGGATGGTCGATGATCGGAGAAAGGCGAAAGTCGGAATTGAGCAGGCATGTACCGGGTCAGCCAAAGCAGCCGCCCGCTTACGATATGCGGAGCTGGAAAAGGCAGTTAAACGAGCTTGTAGACGAGACAAGAGAGCCTGGACAAACTCCCTAGCCGAAGAGGGAGAAAGAGCCGCCGCCAATGGAGATATCCGATTACTTTATGACATTTCTCGCCGCCTCACTGGTGCAAGGACTAATGCAAGAATGCCGCTAAAAGACCGAGCAGGTCAGTTATTGACCGATCGAACAGATCAGCTCAAACGATGGACTGAGCACTTCGAACAACTCTTCCGAGTCACGAATAGCGATGGCCAACAGAATCTGCAGCTCGAAGCGCCAACAGTAAGTCGCATAAATGGCGTCAACTCGGAAGCGCCTTCGCTGGCTGAAATAGAAGCGGCAATCAAAAACATGAAATCCAACAAAGCACCTGGGATCGATTGCATCCCTGCTGAAATGCTGAAAGCCGACCCTGCCCTATCAGCACAAATGTTGCACCGTCTTTTCGCTGACATCTGGGATACTGCAACATTCCCGGCCGACTGGATGCAGGGTATCCTCGTAAAGGTCCCGAAGAAAGGAGACCTGACAGAGTGCGGTAACTGGCGAGGCATAACGTTGATCTGTACAACCCTCAAAGTACTCTGCAAAGTGATTCTGAACAGGATCCAGGAGAAAATAGACGCTACACTCCGACGGCAACAAGCTGGATTCCGATCCGGACGATCATGTGTGGACCACATCACAACGCTACGAATCATACTGGAACAAATCAACGAATTTCAGGACTCTCTTCTGCTGGTGTTCGTTGATTTCGAAAAAGCATTCGACCGACTTAACCATGAAAACATCTGGGCGGCTCTAAGGCGACGAGGGGTCCCAGAGAAACTAGTCCATCTCATCGAAGCACAGTATGAGGCATTTTCGTGCAAGGTCTTGCACGACGGTGTCTTGTCCGAACCAATCCCGGTAACTGCTGGAGTGAGACAAGGATGTATTCTATCACCGCTACTTTTTCTTATCGTAATGGATGAGATTCTGATTGGATCGATTGACTGTGCACCGAACCGAGGATTGCCGTGGAATCCTTCAACAATGGAGCAACTGAACGACCTTGACCTGGCTGACGATATTGTTTTGCTCGCCCAAACACAACCAGATATGCAGAGCAAACTCGACGACCTCACCGAAAGTTCCAAGGCAGCAGGTCTCAAAGTCAATGTCGGAAAGACCAAGTCGATGGAGATCAACACAGGAAATCCCTCCAGTTTCATGGTAGCTGGGCAACAAGTTGAGAAAGTGGAGTGCTTCCAGTATCTTGGTAGCCAGATTACGCCTGATGGTGGTACCAGAAAAGACATCGAAACACGGATCAGAAAGGCCCGATTTGCGTTTGCGACTCTCCGAAACATCTGGCGGTCACGCCAGATCTCTCTACGAACAAAAATCCGAATCTTCAACTCAAACGTCAAATCCGTATTGCTGTACGGGTGCGAAACTTGGTGCACATATGCGGTAACGACGCGAAAACTGCAAGTATTTGTAAATCGCTGCCTGCGGAATATCATCCGCGCTTGGTGGCCTGGCAACTGGATCTCGAATGAGGAACTACATCGCCGGTGTCATCAAAAGGCGCTGGAAATCGAGATTCGGGAACGTAAGTGGAGATGGATTGGGCACACGCTGCGAAGAGATGAAAACGAGATTTGCAGAGAGGCGCTAGATTGGAATCCAGAAGGTCATCGAAGAAGAGGCAGACCCAGAAATTCGTGGCGGCGAAGCCTAGCCGCTGAAATCCGAACTGTCGACGAGAATCTTGACTGGGACCAGGTGAAGACGCTGGCTCCGGATCGTCAACAGTGGAGGTCTTTTACCACGGCCCTATGCACCGGAGGATCGGCGCGGGATCATTAAGTAAGTAAGTAAGTCTAAACGAACTCCTACTAAAATCATCTTCACCATCTTCACCAAAAAAACTAATTCACATTTCCAACCATCCAGCCCTCTCTTAAGACACCTCTTACCACACGATCCACCGTGTCGATTAAAAACAAGACGCCACGCTTTCAAACCCAATCCTTATCTATAAAATCCCAAAAATATTGAAAACGAGGATTAATACTTAGCTTGGAATCCTTGGAGCTGTACCTCTTAGGCCCTTCTTAGAATTTGACGTCAAAGGCTAGCCTGAGTCCATCATTCTGTCTATCCAATCCAAAAATCTGATTTCTCTTGCTATGAAATCATTCGTTAAAACTACATACTCTTCAATTAATTATTTATTTTTCTTCACACACAACTTTCCGAAAAAAATTGGACCTTTTTTCTTCAAATTTCCGTTCACGTATTTTCAGTCCGTACTATAAGGGTGCAGCCTCCGATCACGAATTAAACTTGAATAAAAACTTGAACAAACAGTCTCGCACTAATTTTCGTACGAAAATTTAAATATATTTAAATTTTCCAAAAAGAAATTTTCCAGCTCCGAAAAAAACGCGTCTGACACATTCAACCGCCGCCTACTCTTCGTGATGAAAATATAGAAAGCTATTGTATAAATATCAGATAATGGATAAATAATCGTTATCTTGTTATCAGTATTGATCACGATCTATTTAGAAGAAAAAAAAATACCTTTCTGAACTCTAGGGATCAATTGAACCCATAATGAACATTTAAAAAAAACTTTATCTGAGAAATGTTGACAATTTACCATTGTTTTAAAAATATGGTATTATGAATAAAGTTAATATTCCACTATAACGATCTATGTTTTCGAATATATGTTTTTGTTTAAATTTTTCATGTGAGACTGATAGAAAACATCTTCAAGTCGCATTTTGTGAAATTTTTCAAACTTAGTTCAATAACTCAAATAACTATAGTATATATATTTTGTTAAATTTTTTAGAGCTTATAGCATATTTGTTTTGCTCCATTTAGCACATTTTTCTAGAACATTTGATCCTTGTAAGTCATTCCAGTTTCGAGATATAGCTTAGGAATCAAGTATCCCCAGGGTTCATGTATCCTTATTCTCCTCTGCATATATGAATTCAAATGATTTAAAAAAAAACTTAAAATTTCGGATAATTTGATCCTCTCAGAATGCCAACCAGATTTGCGAGCTGATTTTTTAATTTAAGTATTAGATTTTTTTTATGCAACTTTGTTTGATTAAATAGCTCTGTAACTAGTCTGAAATTGTTTTGAAAATTTACCAAGGTTTTGATGGGAATGCTCCACTGGAAATTTAATTTTTTTCGAAGTTCATATAGAAAATATTCAAAAAAATGTATTGAGGACCAAATATTTTGATTTTCAGTGGAAATGAACCGGAGAAAGCTCACCTTTTTACCCTTAAAAAAATTAACGTTACTGTATTTTTTTAAGTCCTTCTATGAAACACACCATGCTTTTCAAATCAAATTTGGTTCCATTGGTTTATAAGTTCTTGAGCTTAACAAAAAAAATGTATATAACCCCCTCCTTACCTTCCTGCTCCACCCAGCTAGGTGGAAGGGCTATAATAATCTTAAAACCATATCTCGTTTCCAAATTTTCTGTCCATGCCAAATGTTATTCCATTTGTTGACAAAATCCCAAGTTATGCCAAATTGTTTCAGGGCCCCTTCTCCCTTCCTATAAACTTTTTGAAAAAAGACTGTTGTCTCAAGTTCTTATGGAACCTTTTTGCGTCAAACAATCCTTTTCCATGTGGAATTTGTTATTGTAGCCTCCCTACTTTCTACTTTCTACTTTTTACATTTCTCGTATCATACCCAAGCAACCAAAAGTCTCATAAAACAGGTACAAAAACGCTTACTCAGCCCAATCATTGATATGAATTACGTTCTATGCAGCTCAAAATTTAAGTTCTTATTGATAGTTTGAAGTTCCAAAACAAGCTTAATGATCTTCTATTCAGCTTCCAGCGGCCTCTTAATTCAGCTTCCAAAAAATCGCAAAATGTGCAAAAAAATTTCTCTCTATCTCAACTGAACCGTTGGCTTCGGTTCATATCACCTTCTCTTGATTATTTACTGTGTTCTGTACCGGTGCCGCCATGATGCCACTCGCCGGATTTCAAACTCAACAAATTGTTCAATTGCTTCTTTCCTATATTTCCTACATATATCGCATCAGAATGGTCACTCATGTACAAAATTACTTATGGAAAAAAAAACTTGCCCGGCTTGGGGATCGAACCCCGACCTTCCTGATGAGAATCGAACACGCTACCACGAGACCACGACTAGATGTTGTTTTAACTGAAACTAAAACTCGAAGAGGTGATTTGATTTTGAAAGCACATCAATGCACTTTTTGTGACTTATCAAATGCCGTATTGAGCACTTTTGTGCCCTTTATGTGACTTAAGTCCCGTATAACGTAAGTATAGATCACTTTTGCAGCTTTCAAGTTCGTTAATGAGCACATATAGTTCACTAATGGGAATTGGGCAAAACAAGTCACATACAACGTGCATATTAATCACTTTTGCAACTTTCAAGTTCATTAATGAGAACATAAAGCTCACTAAAGGGAATTAAGCAGTTGATTCTCTTTGTCAGCCAATATGTAACTTTTAATGCCTTCATTCAAGTAAATATGTGACTTTTGGTTGCTTGGGTATGCTCTTCGATGTCAAATTTGGTTTCGTTTGCTTGATAAATTCTCAAACTATGCAAAACATTGTAAAGAAGACCCTTTCCTTTCTTCCCACTGGAAGGAGGGAGTTGTACCAAATATCGATATGCCATATTTAGTTCAATTTGATCGAATTGTTCTTGAGATATGCATTAAAATTGTGTAGGAGCCTCATTCCTCCTTTCATATCTTCCCAATGGAAGAAGGAAGGGGTTACGAATAATCATAGAAATATATCTCGTATCCCAATCGCTTGAATAGTTTCCGAATCATGTTGAAAAATTGTACAGGATCCCTCCTCTCCTCATTGAAAGAGGAGAGGGATACTAAGAATTCAGGGAAACATTTATCGTAACCTAATACGATCCCATGCCAAATTTGGTTCGATTTACTTATTTAGTTGTTTGTGAAAAAATAGATATATTGTATATATTTCTTGTACCAAAATGACTTTCCACGTCAAATTTGGTACCATTTGCTTTCAACTTACTTGTTCTTGATTTTAAATAAAACGTTGATATCTTCACAATGAGAGCTACAACTTGAAATAAGACTTGAAATACAAAGAAAATTGGATTTTTTTGTGGTTTTTGACGTTTTTTGAATCTGAAATGAAGAATTAGTTTTTATTTACATGTAACCCCTTCAAATTGGTAAAAGGCCTCGACCTACCATAGAAAAATATTCGTATTTACATCGAATTTACTGCAGGGAACGTACTTTATGGAGCTGGAATCGACGATTCAGTGAGAGTTGAAAAAATAAATTGTTTCTTTTATTTTTAGAGCAGAAATTTCAAACGCGTTTTTCTCGAAAGCACATTTTTAAAGTCATTGAACATCGTCATTTGAAAACTACTTCACCGATTCTTTTCAAATTTGAAACATATTTTCTACATTTAAAATACCAAACGCCAACGATTTTCTTTTTTTTTTTTTTACTTTGGGGAGATTTTACAGACAAAAAATGGCGGATTTTTTCGTGAAAAATCGTAGTTTTTACTTCAAACAGCCACAAAAATTTCATTATTTTTTTTTTAAAGTTAAATAAAATCGTTGGGTTCAAAAAAAAACATCTATTAAAAATCTTTGCTCTGATTTTTTAACTTCAGATGATTCTGTACTGAGATACAGTGTCCACCGCAAATCCTGTTTTCTAAAAAGCATCCTCGAAAGTGCTCCGTCATCGGCTCATTTTTCAATATTTTTCTACGAAAAAATTACTAAATGTTCTTTGAACAATGCTTTGTATAATGCAAAAAATTTGAATACATTTGTTTGAACGATAGCTCTAAAAAAATTCGTGAAAATGGTGTTTTTTTAGACCCTACTCCCCCCTTAATAATCAAAGACTAAGTTTTTGTACTCGAATACCTCTTCTTCTATATTTTTTTTCCATTTCAAAAATAACCCAAACAACCAAAATTCCCATATCTACGTAAACTCGTACTCCAAAGTTCGAATTTCGCTGAACAAAGGTTCTAAAGGGAATTAGTACCGATTTTTTTTTTTTTGAAAATGTATGGAAAATGGCCGAACTTAATATTAAAAGTATGTTTTCTCGAAATCAGCTTTTATGCCCTGAAACCCCTTTATTAAAATAAATCCCTTAGCGTTTACTTGTTTACCAAACCTTAAAATTACCCATCAAGAACGATTAGCAATTTCTAGAGCCCCTCAACAACTGAATCGATCGAATTCAGCCTAGGATAGTGCTCCTTTTAATGAACAGCAAATCAGCTTCGTTTCCACCTGACCTGACAGCTAGATAGGTAGCTGTCTAGTTGCTGGGTTCTGACGTTTGGCTTTTTTTTTTCTTCCTTTGGTGCTGCTCATCACTAACAAACAACACGCTAACGGGAATACCTACATAGCTTTGAGTAGTATCCACCTAGTAAAAATGCCAGCCACCATCCGTATTTGTCGGTTATTTATTGCTGCACAACTGCAGTGGCGGTTTTACACCCGTTTTTAGTCGCTGAATTGTTGTTGTTATTGTTGTTGTTTCTATCGTTTCCTCCAATTTTTTTTTCGGCACAAGCATCGCGAATCGACTTTCGGTTGTCTCCTTCTCGTTTTCCCCGGCTTCTTCCTCTGGCGATCGTGTGCGGTGCTGTGGAAAAATGGCAACAACAGCAAAAACGCGAAAATGAGAATACTAAAAATAGGTTGCCTCCTGTCAGGTCAGGAATTTGCAGTAAATCGCGGGCGCGTTCTTGTTGGTTTTGTTCTGTTTGTATCACTTTTGCCCCTCAATTATGCCAGTGTTTGGTAATGGATGAGCGCAGTTTTAAATCGAATGTCAGAGAAGGTTTTCCGAAAAATTTCTCACGAGACAGTTCGGGCCCAAGCCAGTTCAGCTTAAAGCGATATTTTTTCTTCTTTTTTGATAATATTGTGGTTTCAGTATTCTACTAAAGAAATCGCAAAACAAAGAATGTAGGTGTACATTCGAACGTTTGAGAAAAACAACTTTATATTTTCATTTCTTCGAGAGCGGTCATATAAAAACTGACCTGCTCAATTAATGGTACCGGGCTTGAATCAAAATTTAACGAGGAAGTGGACAAGAGTAGTTCAAAATTAGAGAAAACTAGCAGGCCCGGTATGCTTTGCTACACCTTCCAAAAGTTAATAAAAAATTATGTTAATTATTGTGATTTTTATTTTTATTTCACCAGGAAAACCTTTTATATCTACTTTGCAAATTTACTTCAATATGTAAGTTTGTAGAGGACGCAACAATTGTCCAGGAAATATAAGAATAACTCCAGAGATTTTTTTAATACTAATAATGAGACTTAAAAAAGTTTTCAAATTCAAAACTATTTCTGAGCAGAGTAACTATTTACGTTAAACTTTCACTCTACGCAGTTCGTCACTAAAATATTTTATACTACCTATAGTGTATTTATTGGCAATTGAATATTTCTTCTGAAAACCTTACCAAATTTACAAAATACTTGTTGTTTCCAACATATTTTTTTATTATTTGTTTAACGGTACCTTAGTTTTCGTCGACAAGATTCAAGTTATTGTGGTTAAATCTATCATCCCAAATAGTCCTTTGAATGCTAATTTTGGAATTTCAAACTTAAAGTGGATTCCGTTTGTTCCAACGATGACAGCAAAAAAGTTACAAAACTATTATTTTCACCTTTAGCCTCTTTGCGAGGATTCTAGAAAAAAAAACACTTTGAATTGGATTTGTCTTGTTTAACTTATAGCTGATTATATATTATCTTGAATTTGTTCAAAATAGTGCAAGTATTATGTTTGATGTTTTGGTAGAAAAAAATCAATTTTCATTTAATCATAACATGAATTGCCTTGACAAAAATGACAAATATGACAAATATGACAAAAATGACAAAAATGACAAAAATGACAAAAATGACAAAAATGACAAAAATGACAAAAATGACAAAAATGACAAAAATGACAAAATGACGAGAGGGGATGAACGCGAGAGGAGCGCCAGCCAATCAGCAAGCAGCAGTCGACGGGGCGAAATATAAAAACGCGCGCTCCCGCGCTTTGCGTCATCAGTTTGTTTTTAACCATCATCGCGGTAACATCGGTCCAGTGGAGTGGTCGACACAGGAGGAGGCGAACCAGCCAGGAATGGTCTAATCCTAGACCACCGGAAGCAGAGGCAAAAGTTGCGTGCCAGCAACAGTGCATAGTGCGAAACAAGTGTAAATAGTAAACCGAGAGAATAAAATGTTCCAGTACTAAATTGGTGTTGTTCCTCTGTGCTTCCTCCTCGCTTGCTTCCGATCCAATCGGCTCTTATCAGAGCCCCCCTTAGAAGAGTTTAGTTTGGGATCACTGCAGGCTAGTGATCAACCGGCCTTGGCCTCCAGGCAGCCAGTCCGAGGACCTGCCTCCACTGGTGAGACAACCACCAGGGGTTGTCTAGAAGAGGCTCGCTCCCGCAGGGAGAGTGAGTCCCATCAGTGGTTGTTTTGCCAAGCGCCGCACCCACAGTCCACCAATGGCTTTTCATGGCCACAACAATGACAAAAATGACAAAAATGACAAAAATGACAAAAATGACAAAAAATGACAAAAATGACAAAAATGACAAAAATGACAAAAATGACAAAAATGACAAAAATGACAAAAATGACAAAAATGACAAAAATGACAAAATGACAAAAATGACAAAATGACAAAAATGACAAAAATGACAAAAATGACAAAAATGACAAAATGACAAAAATGACAAAAATGACAAAAATGACAAAATGACAAAAATGACAAAAATGACAAAAATGACAAAAATGACAAAAATGACAAAAATGACAAAAATGACAAAATGACAAAAATGACAAAAATGACAAAATGACAAAAATGACAAAAATGACAAAAATGACAAAAATGACAAAAATGACAAAAATGACAAAAATGACAAAAATGACAAAAATGACAAAAATGACAAAAATGACAAAAATGACAAAAATGACAAAAATGACAAAAATGACAAAAATGACAAAAATGACAAAAATGACAAAAATGACAAAAATGACAAAATGACAAAAATGACAAAAATGACAAAAATGACAAAAATGACAAAAATGACAAAAATGACAAAAATGACAAAAATGACAAAAATGACAAAATGACAAAAACATGACAAAAATGACAAAAATGACAAAAATGACAAAAATGACAAAAATGACAAAAAATGACAAAATGACAAAAATGACAAAAATGACAAAATGACAAAAATGACAAAAATGACAAAAATGACAAAAATGACAAAAATGACAAAAATGACAAAAATGACAAAAATGACAAAATGACAAAAATGACAAAAATGACAAAAATGACAAAAATGACAAAAATGACAAAAATGACAAAAATGACAAAAATGACAAAAATGACAAAAATGACAAAAATTACAAAAATGACAAAAATGACAAAAATGACAAAAATGACAAAAATGACAAAAATTACAAAAATTACAAAAATTACAAAAATTACAAAAATGACAAAAATGACAAAAATGACAAAAATGACAAAAATGACAAAAATGACAAAAATGACAAAAATGACAAAATGACAAAAATGACAAAAATGACAAAAATGACAAAAATGACAAAAATGACAAAAATGACAAAAATGACAAAAATGACAAAAATGACAAAAATGACAAAAAATGACAAAAATGACAAAAATGACAAAAATGACAAAAATGACAAAAATGACAAAAATGACAAAAATGACAAAAATGACAAAAATGACAAAAAATGACAAAAATGACAAAAATGACAAAAATGACAAAAATGACAAAAATGACAAAAATGACAAAAATGACAAAAATGACAAAAATGACAAAAATGACAAAAATGACAAAAATGACAAAAATGACAAAAATGACAAAAATGACAAAAATGACAAA